>NC_072457.1:4694628-4739628 GCF_027596085.1 Anoplopoma fimbria
TTACTTCGCCTCTTCCTCGTCATATGAAGCTAGCAGGCTAACAGGCTAGCAGGCTAACAGTTACTATGGCTGTGAGCCGGTTAACAGCGGGACGGCGCCGCGGTGTCACCGGACGATAACACCGTCCACGGGGCTGCCCCTCCCTCCCTCCCTCCCTCCTCCCGTCACTGGCTCTCCATTGTTCAGTGCCGTCGGTCGGTCATCTCCACTCTCTCCCTCTTTATCCCCGAGCTGCGACCCATGCTAGCTGTTAGCATGTTAGCTAAGCGCTAGAGGCTAACCTGCTAACTAACCAACTGGACTGGACGCACATGCGCAATGGCTTCGGTTCGGGTGGCTGTGCGGGTCCGGCCCATGAACAGAAGGTGAGCTCAGGACAACATTATATACATATATGTATATATATATATATATATATATATATATATATATATATATATATATATTTATATTTATATATTATATATATATATATATATATATATATATATATATATATATATTGATACTACAACAGTGAAGTTATTATATAAAGAGCCTCAGGCCCTTTAGATTTATATGTGTATATATGTATATATATATATATATATATATATATATATATATATATGTGTGTTTATATATATGTGTGTTTATATATATGTGTTTTATATATATATGTGTGTTTATATATATATATATGTATGTATTATATATATATGTTTATATATATATATATATGTGTGTTTATATATATATGTTTATATATATATGTGTTTTATATATATATATGTGTGTATATATATATGTGTTTATATATATATGTGTTTATATATATGTGTGTTTATATATATGTATATATATGTTTATATATATGTGTTTATATATATATGTGTTTATATATACTGTGTGTTTATATATATATATATGTGTGTTTATATATGTGTGTTTATATATGTGTGTTTATATATATGTGTTTATATATATATGTGTTTATATATATGTGTGTTATATATATATATGTGTGTTTATATATATGTTTATATATATGTGTTTATATATATGTGTGTTTATATGTGTGTTTATATATATGTGTGTGTTTTTATATATGTGTTTATATATGTGTGTTATATATATGTGTGTTTATATATGTGTGTTTATATATATATATATGTGTGTTTATATATGTGTTTATATATGTTTATATATATATGTGTGTTTATATATGTTTATATATATGTGTGTTCATATATATGTGTTTTTATATGTGTGTTTATATATGTGTTCACCTCAATGGGTTGAATGCAGCAGGTGTTTGTTTACACACAGGATGAAAACATTAATCTCACCTGTTTGTCCCTGAGAGGCAGAGCAGGTGAGATTAGAGGAGCTGTGGAAGAAGTATTCAGAGCCTTTAATGAAGGAAAAGTACTGAGACCATACTGTTAAAATACCTTTAAAAGTATCTCTATAATATCAGGAAAATATACACAAAGTGGGAAGTAAAAGTACTGAAACCATACTGTCAAAATAATTATAAAAGTACCTCCATAATATCAGCAAAATATACACAAAGTGTGGGAAGGAAAAGCACTCATTGTGCAGTAAAATGTTCCCTGTGAGTGTTTTTGTTTAAATATTACTGCTGCATTAATGTGTATTATATATATTTATACTTTTGGATAGTTTAATCTACATAAATGCATCATATTCTATAAGATCTTCATATGTTTGTAGAGTCTTTGTACTGTGAGAACCTCCAGCTGATCCAAAAGGATTTTAAAGAGTTTATTTAGCTGAAGAAGTAGGAGGATTTCTCAACACTTCATCCTTCAGTTTATCACAAACATTCAACATCAACACATCTGGAGATACAAGTTTTTCACTGGACAGGATAGGAAACGAAAAACTGTTACTAAAGCTATCAGACAAAAGTACAATATTTACCTCTGATATATAGTGTGGGAGAAGTATAGGCTAAAGTTGCAAAAAATTTAAATGCTCAAGTAAAGTATAAGCACCTCAAATTTGTGTTTAAGTAAATGTACTTAGTTACGTTCCAACTCTGGTCCCTGAGAGGCGGAGCAGGTGCAGCTGGGCGTTAGTGAGTTTCTGTTGACAACAGGCAGAGAATAAAGAAGAGAAAGCAGACAATTGGTTAAATTATTTCCCTTTCACTCCTTTTGTGCAAACATCCCACTAGTATTTTTACCAGCAGAGATCCGTTTTCATTGAGACTTAAAACTATCAAAAGATCCTTTTAAATACATTGTTGAGGAAGCAATTTGAGAACGGAGAAAAACACCAGCACGATTAAACTCTTTGTATTATTACTTCTGAATGTTTTTTAGGATAACAATGATATTTATTTGCCATATATACTTATTTGGTATCAATTTACCCAGCGATAAGTCAACTAATTATTTCATTGCTCTACTGAGTAATTGCTGACTTAAAACTATCAAATTAAAGAACTGTAAAACAAAATTAGTTAATAATCGATTAGTAGATTATTAAACCATTCTGTAGATTGTTTAAAAAAAAAAAAATGTAAGCCTAAAAAATAGGTTAGCTTCTTTGATTTGATAATGTGCTGATCTTCAATCTATTTTATTACATTTTATAGACAGGACCATGTGTCTCCATTTTATGACACGGCCATAATGAGAGCACACAGTGTTACATAATGTGTTGTTCGGTTATAGTGTTGCTTTTCGATACGAACGCCTTAATGTCTGGTTATAAACACAGTCCATGCAGATTTAACTTACAGAACATATGAAGTTCAAAGACTTTCAACCTAAAAGCACAGACGTGAAGCGTTTCTGTTTCTGCTTTAAATCAGACATGAAGGATGTTGTTGAGCCTAAAAAACAAACCAGGGAGGAGACGGATGATCAAACTCGACTGAGCAAACATGTCGCCCTGCTGATACAATTCATGTTCAGTCATGTGGGTTTTTATTCCGGTCAACCAGGATTGTCAACATCACAATTAAAACAGCAGAGTCTCGTTCAGACTGTTGGAAGTATATATATATATATATATATATATATATATATATATATATCACAGATAAGGGTGTTTCAAATAAGTTATAGTTCATGTAGAGTAGCCACCAAATCACAGTGTGATGTAGTTTTAAATATATTTGAGTATTTATTCATTTTACCTTTGATACAGCATAAATAGCCGGTGATTATTGGATCGTTTGGGAACATGTTTTTACACGTCTGAAGCTACTGAAACACTGCTCTCCAGTTTGATGGAGCTTTAGCACATAAGATGCAGTAATACCCCCACAATAAAACATCTTTATTGGCCATAGAAAGAAATGTGACTCTGGTTTTAAGTTGCTCTCAGTGTACTTGGACACATTTCAAGAACAGGGAATACGGAAATGGACATAAAGACAAAAAAGCTTCTATATAACTATAAAACAAGCATAAACATATTACTATTATGTACATACAGCTGTATGTTTATGCCTGTTATATGGTTACGTATATGGATTAGTCTCCTGACGATCATCAGCGTCTCATCAGTGATAATGAAAACATAAATACTGTTTGGGGTGCGTCCCAATTCCAGCAAAGAAATGTCCTTATTTTTGGTATTTTTGGTGAAAGGAAGGACAGGAAGTGCTTTAGATTAATAATAACAGATTCTGGAAAAGGTTTACAAAAGATTCTCTTGATGCTGACGTGTTGAAGTTCACAGACGCTGAAGCCTGTCCCGTGTTCTTATCGTAAAATCAATCAATGTTTTTTTATTTTTACAGCTACATAAACTTTATTGATCTTTTACAGGGAGAAAGACTTGACCGCAAAATGCATCATCAAGATGGAGGGGACCAAAACCTCCATCACCAACCTGAAGGTACTTTTTCAGTTCACTCAGGATGTGATTCAGGCTGAATGAGATCCTATCACTTTGTAGCTGAAGCCGTGTCTTTTTTTATTTTGTGTTCCCATAAAGATCCCTGATGGCATCGCAGCTGACTCGACGAGGGATCGAACCAAAACGTTCACCTACGACTTCTCCTACGACTCCTCGGACTGTAAGAGCTCCACATTCGTCTCCCAGGAAAAGGTGAATAACAATCACGACTGTTTTTATTTTTCTCAGCGGGTTTAAAGAGGAGACGAGGTTATAAACACGAGAACACTGACATGAATTAAACAAGACTTTCTTTTTTTTTTGTTTATTTTATTTGCACAATTGAAAAATATGAAAAAAGATAACATAGATAAATAATATTACAGTGCAGGAAGAGGCAGAACTCCCACTGGGCTTATTTGAAGCCTCCACCTATATAATGTAAAAATTTAACAAAACTATAACGAATACAAAAAGAATATACATATGGTATGAAATGTTGTTGAAAAAGCATTTTTACAAGATAGATCAAATCTCTTCAGACATTTATTATTATTATTTCACACTTCCTGTTCTCATCTCTGAATGCATGATGGGAAACACGTTTATCCCAAATGAAAATCAGAAAAGAATTGAAGCATCAAAGTTTGAAATTTTCTTGTTACACTGGTAGAATTTTACTGACCAATATGCTTCTTTTATTAGTGTATTATATACAGATATCAGTATTATGTAGAGAACCTGTAATCATACGGCAATAAATCCAAACAGAACATAAATATACTACTGATACTCAATTGTATATTGTATTGCATATCTTTTCTGTAATAAAGATGTAACACAATCTTAGGTTTCAGAGGGTTAATCTGGCAAATCTTTCCCAATCCTGTTTTGCAAATCTCCCCTTGTTCTTTTTGGAGGATTATTGGTGTAAAATGGTTTGTATTTGAGGTCCGAGGTTGAAGGATTTATCAAACTCTTGTTCTCGGTCACAGCAGCTCGTTGCTGTTACGCTCTGTGTGTGTTTACTCAGGACTCTAAACTGGAGCTCCTCACGAGCTCTGACATCTCACATTACAGCTCTGCAACATCAACACTGAGTCATGTCAGTGTCAAACCTGGAGAGAAATGTTTTGCACCCATTAACACGTCGGCAGAAAACTTGAATGAGGTATCAGCAGAAATAAATAGATATCATTTTCTTGTTTTCATTTGCAGGTTTTCAAAGATCTGGGCTCTGACGTGCTGAGGGCGGCGTTCGAGGGCTACAACGCCTGCGTCTTCGCCTACGGTCAGACCGGCTCGGGGAAGTCCTACACCATGATGGGAAATCCAGTGAGACAAAAAACAACCGGACATGTTTAACACTCGCAATGTTTCCAAATGGCATTCATCAATCCTCGATTCCATGTGTAAGTATTAACTTTCCGTGTGTGTCGCTGTTGTTGTTTCAGGGGGACGCAGGTCTGATCCCGAGGTTCTGTGAAGGTTTGTTCAGTCGTATCGCCGCGGCAACTCGGTGGGATGAAGCTTCGTTTCGTACGGAAGTCAGGTGAGTGAGACCGGCTAGATGTTTTTATCTTCAACGCCCGTTCCGTGCTCACAGTGAGTCTGCACCAGCTCTGTTATCAGACTTCAATAACCTCTGAACAGAAGCACAGGTGCTTAGCGTGCATCTTTTAAATTTAGATCTGAATCCACAGGATGTGAAACTTTTATTATTTTAGTCCCATTGTTTTAGTCGTAGAGTTTCATCCTCAGTTTGATGGATGTCAGTCTCCTTCATCTTTCCTCTTGTTCTTCCCAGGTTGACAAAAAACAGGTAGCGACTTAAGCTTGCTTCAGGAAGACATATATTTAGCAAGTAAATGTAGTCTTGTGTTTGAGGCTGCTAACACAGATAGGAAACACTCAGTACTCTGTATCTCAGATTTGTTCTCTTACAATACTGAGTTTGGACTGCAGCCATGTTTTCCTCTGGTTTATGCCCTCAGCTACCTGGAGATCTACAACGAGAGGGTGAGAGACCTGCTGAGGAGGAAATCCACTCAGACCTACAACCTCAGAGTCAGGGAGCACCCGAAGGACGGACCGTATGTAGAAGGTGAGGCTGCACTCTTCTTGTTGATGGATTTATTATGTAACACCTCTGCACATTATTCTGTACAATAATCTGTTTTTTATTTAGCCTGTTTTTTTGTCAGGGAAGAGAAAATGTGTGGTTTGTGTTTTCAGCAGGTGAAAATAAGAAATAAAAGCCTTTTAAAAATGTATATTACAGTCTTCTAGTTGAGTTTTAGGGGATTATCTACCCAGTTTGCATGTTTTCTCAGTGTTTTTTTTCATTTGTCGATGTCCTGTAACATGTCCCCGTCCCTCCTGGTCTCAGATCTGTCCAAACACCTGGTGCAGAACTACAGCGACGTGGAGGAGCTGATGGAGGCCGGAAACATCAACCGCACCACCGCCAGCACCAGCATGAACGACGTCAGCAGCCGCTCGCACGCCATCTTCACCATCAACTTCACACAGGTCAGAAACAATTCACTGACTTCAGAAAGTAAAGGATTTCTCCACAGAGGGTTTGTTTTGCATGAGTCACTAAAAATAGGTGATTTAGGTTTTCTGTTTTGGTTTCATCACCAGACAGCTGCTGCAAAATGGCAAATGTTAGTGTCCAAGAAGAAGAACAGTTATAAGAACTGTGGTGCAGGTTGATGGCAAAAGGCGATAAATCTAATCATCCTAAAAACAAACTTCTTCTTTTCATTGGTGGAAACAGTTCATCCTGCTTTGCTAAATTTTCAATAACTGGAAATCTTATTTGTCTTATTTGTTTTGACTGAAATTTCAGATAATAATTACCTGAGTATTTATTAATTTATTTAGTTATTATCTGTTTTTATTTAAAAAAAATAACTAAAGCTTGTTATTTTTGTTTCGGATTTTCACCAAAATAAAGCCCGAGATTTTTTCTTAAAGTAGATCAGTTTGGGTGATTTTTCATGCAGACTGTATGTCACCATAACATACTATTATTCTTGCTGTAAAAAGACACTGTAGTTTAGAGTACTTATAGTTCTCTAGTGAAAAATGTGGAGGACTTCCCCAAAAAACGCTTAAACTACATGGTATCTTTTTAAAAATAATTTTATGCACAATGTTTTTGTATGAAATTAACAAAAAAAATCTTGTATCTTGTATAACACCCTACATTTTTAAAGGAAATTTTGACACCCTCTCTCTCTCTTTCTCTCTCTGCAGGCTAAGTTCGATGCGGAGATGCCCAGTGAGACGGTCAGTAAGATCCACCTGGTCGATCTGGCCGGCAGCGAGCGAGCCGACGCCACCGGAGCGACAGGCGTCCGACTGAAAGAAGGAGGAAACATCAACAAGTCGCTGGTCACCCTCGGCAACGTCATCTCTGCTCTCGGTCAGAAAAACAGAATCTGAAATCTGTTTCTTTTCATTTTCATGTGTATTTCAGTCACAATGTTTTTTTTCGTCGCTCCTGCTGACTGAAGGATTCTGTTTTCTGTTTCTGCTCCAGCTGACATGACGCAGGACGGCGTGAACACCAACCTGAAGAAGAGGGCGGTGTTCGTTCCCTACAGAGACTCGGTGCTCACATGGCTGCTGAAAGACAGTCTGGGCGGCAACTCCAAGACCATCATGATCGCCAGTGAGACACAAACACCAACTCACATACAGACGTTTTAATCCTTCCAATAAACAGAAGTATTTGATGTACTGTACATTTTTATTTGAAGCAGGCTTATATTAGAGTCTGGCTTTTATTTATAATTCCCTCTATTTGATTTAATAAACCTGGTCATATTTTAGGACGACGCATACTTGTTTTCTGATCTGATCCCATTTCAGCTTTTGAATTTTTTCTTGCTGTTAACGCTTCCTGTATCCATTTCAAATGAATAGCGGCCCTACCAATCATTCATCACATGTACCTGTAAATCATTAATATCTAAATCAATATCACGAAACATCATAAAAGATAATCAGCTAATAATTCATAGAGCTCAAACTGAAACAGACTTTACAAAGTACTTCACAATTTAGCAAAGAAGTACTGCAAATTATCACTATCAGGGGAATGAAATAATGATCAAATTGATTACGCATATAAATCACATTTATATACACCTTGGATCTGACGATTGCTGTGTTATTACAATCAGGTTTAGCTCTTATTGGTACCTTATTTTGGATCTCCTCTTCATCAAATCACTGCAGCTATCTCTAGAAAACTGTGTGTCTGCCTGAGGGGCACATTCTTATTTGATAAATCACAGTTCATTATTAGAGACCCCTGTTTTTATTTAAGTATTCTGTGTATCGCTTTTCTTCGCAGCCGTTTCCCCCGCCGACGTGAACTACGGCGAGACGCTCAGCACGCTGCGGTACGCTAACCGGGCCAAGAACATCATCAACAAACCCACCATCAACGAGGACTGCAACGTCAGGCTGATCAGAGAACTGCGGGCCGAGATCGCCCGACTGAAAGCTCTGCTGATTCAGGGCAACCAGGTAAACAAAACGGTGACGGATACACAGCGACAGAGAGTCAGGAGGAGGTCTCACTCTGCTGCTGTCACAGCATCTGTCTTCAAATTTAGGGAGGTGGACTGAGGATTATTTCAAGTTATTCTGGTGGTTAAACATTAAGAAGAAAGTAAACTAGAAGAAAATGAAGCAGGATTAGGGAGAGTGATGATTAAATGACCTAAGATCATATAATGTTTCCTATTTGTTGGACTGAAATCAAGAAACAGATGTTATTTTGATGAATCTTTTTATGACACACTGTTCTGTCTGTTTATTATTAAAATCATAATCAAGTCACAGCATCAACGTCACTAATACAACCCGACCAAAGTGTTTCTGACCTTTTTGTGTTTCTGTGTCAGATTGCTCTCCTGGATTCTCCCACTGCTCTGAGTATGGAGGAGAAACTGCACCAGAACGAAGCCAGAGTGAGTTTAATGTTTTTAACCTGCCGACTGAGAAGTTTGATTTCAAAATTTTGCAGCAGAAAGCGTGACTAGACCTTTATTTGATGTTTTAGTAAACTAGTAATGTGGCTTTGCATAAGTAGATCTCTTTTCTGTGCTAAAGAGGGTTTCCGTTGAGTTTCTATTGGTGTGTTTGTGTTTGCAGGTCCTGGAGCTGACCAAAGAGTGGACCAACAAGTGGAACGAGACGCAGAACATTCTCAAGGTCAGTCTGTTCATCATTCATGTTGCTCACTCTTTGTGGACTGTCTGATTTAAACATGTTGAAATCCTCAACAATCTCTGCTGATGTGTCGGTAGTGGGGAAAGACCGGATGGACTCTGCAGTTGCACATTTATTTGTATTATTTAGCTTTTTAATTTGGTATTTTTTGGCTAATTATATTTTCTTATTGCACAAGTTTGATTGTTTTTGTGAAATCATAGCCACGTTTTACCTTATTTTACAGCTCAACATACACTAAAATGTTTGTCTGAAAACATTTGATGCAATGCAGAAACAGAATCTTGATTCATATTCAATCAGCGCTGCTTGGTTTGGCGGTTTGATACAAGTTCATTAGCTTCACCAGCAGTGATTGACAGCTGCTCTAGAGACTCCTCTGCTCTGATTGGTTGTTTTCCTTTGGGGCTGTTGTGTGTTTGTGTTTCACAGATTTTCTGTCTCATGTACTACTGACAGTATATAGTGGCAGTCTGAGCAAATATGATAAAAAGTTGTTTTTTTATTAAAGTTCCCAACTTCAGCTTTAATGCAAGTCTCCAAATCAAACACAATGCATTACAGTAATGTACAGTTTTGCAAACCAGGGGTTATTATTTTCACCTTGCACATTCTTTAGTTAATATTTTGAGCATTCATATCCTCTTTGTTTCAACCAATGTACAACTAATTTTAAAACAGACTTTTTCTTTTGTCTCATTCTATTTATTTTGACTGTTATGCTAAGGGAAATTGTCCGTATGTGAAAACTTACTTTGTAATAAACCTGATTGTGGCTGTGATGTCTGCAGGAGGAGACTCTCGCTCTGAGGAAAGAGGGGATCGGTGTTGTGTTGGACTCCGATCTGCCTCACCTCATCGGCATCGACGACGACCTCCTCAGTACCGGCATCATCCTGTACCATCTAAAGGTCAGAGGTCACCTGAAACACTTCACCTGGTGGACGTAGCTTAAACGATCGATATATATGATATATAACTGTAACAGTTAATAAATCTGGATTGAAGAAAGTGTTACTCTTGTCTTCAGGCTTCTTCAGGGTTAAAAATAAAATAAATTTGCTAGAATAGTGACAACAAAACAAAACAGAAAACATTGCCACTTAAGAAAAAGATTGGAAACAGGAAAAGTACATTTAGTAATCACAATCTTCCCATCAACGAGGTACTCCAAAAATAATTAACCTGAGCAGAATTAAGTGTTTTTCTTTTTCAGATTGACTTCTAAATGTCTTTGTTTTTTCCCCTCTGTTCTAGGAGGGACGGACGTACGTGGGCCGAGAGGACGCGTCCACAGAGCAGGACATCAGTGAGTTCGTCAAATGAGACGTTTTTTTTAAATGTTTTTTTTAATCAACAACCAGCAGGGAGTACTTTTAACAAGCTGCAGGGGACGGGTTTTCATACAGGCTTATTACATTTCATTGGAAATCACAGAAAAGAAAGGGGGGAAAAAATAGGGAAATACACATTTGTAAATACACGCCCACATGCATGCTTTTGATATACAAATAATGTGTTTGTACATTACATTACATACATTTAATGTTCCAGTAGTCATTATATAAAAGTTGAACAATGTTCTTTCTTCAGAATAGAAAAAGAGAATTGCAATCGGTGCATCTCTACTTTAAATTCTTTTTTCTAGAACATGTATCTTTACCTCTATATTAACACTTTTATGAAAGCTTTTTATTTGTTTCCCTTTTAAGAACTTTCTCACCCCTCCTCTTTGTTATCACAGGAGCTCTATAACTCATTATTGTTATTGTGCAGAAGTGGTTTGTTTTTTTTGGCAGAGAGTAGCATTCATGTGCGATTTCTTCCTCTTGCAGTCCTGCACGGTCTGGACCTGGAGAGTGAACACTGTATGTTTCAGAACCAGAACGGTAAAGTGACTCTGGTGCCGCTCGGCGGAGCTCAGTGTTCAGTGAACGGAGTTCAGGTGACGGAGTCGTCGCAGCTCAACCAAGGTGAGAGCCACGAGGTCGTCTGAAGAGACATTAAGAAAGCCTCTGACATCTCATGAGTTCTTTAAAGCTGCACACGTTGTGAAACATGAGAACACGTTTAATCCTCACAGGGTGAAAGAGGAATCTGTCCCGGACAGTTTTCAGTTTCTGTTTTTTGTCGTGTTTCCGTCCAGGTGCTGTTATTCTGCTCGGCAGGACAAACATGTTTCGGTTCAACCATCCGAAGGAGGCGGCCAAGCTGAGGGAGAAACGAAAGGTGAGACTTTAGACCTTCAGAGACCCTGAAGGAAACCTGCTCTCAGGTGAGACAGTAATGTTGTAGACCTTCTGACCTTTAACCTTTCCCCCCCCTCAGAGTGGCCTGCTCTCTACATTGAGCCTCTCTATGACGGATCTGTCTAAGTCCTGTGAGAGCCTCTCCACTGTGATGCTCTACAACCCCGGGTGAGTTCATGAATCCACAAAGAGCATCAGCTGCATGTGGTTATCGGCTCAGACCCTGCAGTGCATCTCCCCTCGGCATCAAACCCCCTACTGGGCTTTAGGTTCTCCATTTTTAAGAGCTGACGTTCAGCTTCTGATCATGTTTATCTGCATCCGTACAGAACTGACAAAGATTAAAATACCGTAGGCGAGATTAAATAAAACGCAACAAAATGTGGCTTAAAAAAAGTCCTCCTGATAGCTCAAAATGAATGAAGTTCAGGAGTTCGGTTATAAATAGTTCTGTTTATTCACACTTTTAAGAAACGACAGTGACCAGCTATTTTAGGAAACTACTGAGACTTTTTCAAAACATAAAACTATATATTTATGTTTTCATAGATTTACATCTTCAGTAGGAACCAAAGTCCTACTCAGATTTGATATGCAATATAGATAATGTCTGGGATGCAAGCCAAGGCAACTAGGCTGAACACATTTGGCACACACATCACTAAGGTTAATATCGTAAAAAAAAATATGGCCGCTCACACAAATATACAACAACTGCAACCTGCAACAGAATACGCACTGCACACTCGCCTCTCTCTCTCTCTCGCTAACCGGACACACTTGCATACGCTTGAAAGAGGCAGACCTTGGCTTGGCTTCTTCTCATTACCGTCCTGTTATCCTAGAAGAGGAGAGACGATGTCCTGCTTTAACTAAGGTTCTCACGAAATGAATACTAGAACACATTTTTCCAAAGGTGGTCCAATTAGGGCTGCATCTCTGTCTGGCTGTGACATCTATATCTCGCTCTCACGATTCATATTGGTGAATAAATGTTTTGCATTTAGTGACAATTGCAAGTGACAAATAAACTTTTTTATTGAGGCTTTCTCTGGGTCAGTCAAGTTTTTATTTAAATTTTTTAACACTGGTCTTGGAGCTAAAACCTACACACAGGAAGTGAAAGTGTTTTTGATTTTGATCTGAACATGAGATTTGTTGACAACAACAAACGTATAGAAAAAAATAGCAGCCAAGTATATTGTGAACTCTACCGCGAGTATTCATGCTCCCCAGAGGATGAACCACCTCCATTGTGGACACTACATGAGTTTACCTTTAGTGCCACCTTCAGGACAAATATTTCTAGTTGCTGGATTGTGATATGACTGTTTTTATGATATGTTATATACATTGTTACATGAGGATGAACCCCCCCTGAGCTTTATTGCCACCATCAGGACAAATGTTTCCTCTAATTGTTAGCTCTTGTCAAAAAATATATAATATAAGTGATTCAAGGATTATTTTCACACAAATGTAAAGAGAGATTTGTTTGTTTGTTGTCCGCTCTCTGTAAGGCAGCAGTGTGTTTTGTTAGATTATTAAGAGCACAGTTTCCTTTCATCTGTGCACACTTTATGTGAGTGATTTATCTCTAATCAACCTCGTCCTGTTGACAGTCTCTTCACTGAGAAGGGCCCCGTCTTCCTCAGGTAGACTCAGCCGTCCACTTCCTGTCTAACTGTCCCGTTTCTGACACAAACACATATGTTGACTTGTCCAGTCTCTCAACCTGACACCTCATTGTGTTTATTTTTTATTTTTTATTATTATTTTGCACGCCATCTCGCTGCTTCTGTCTCCATTTAGACATCTGAGAGTAGAGAATGTATCGTCGCTTTTTTTCACATCGCCCTGGCATTTCATTTGAAGCCTGTCATTTTGTGCTGAAAGATTCTTTCACTAAGTGCATTTTACTAGCTGTGGTGTTGAATGTTGATGTGTCTCAGTGTTGTTGGTTGTTTTTATGAGAGTAAAGAAGGAAAAAAAAAAAAGGTGACAAAGGTTTTTCTGTTCTCAGGCTGGAGTTTGAGAGACAGCAGCGAGAAGAGCTGGAAAAACTGGAGCTGAAAAGGTACAAGAGGCTCAAAAGTGACTGAGAGACTTGACCATGAGCTCATAAACAGGATTGTTTCAGTTTAATTTCATCACATCTATACTCTGCATTAAATCTTGTGATCAAATCTGAATCCTTTCTAATCTAATTTTAATTTACTACAGTTTAAAGGTATAAATAAACTTTAAAAAATTCCAAAAAATTCAATCATGTTGGAGTTGGTAGCACAATATATTAAATGTTCTGAGTATTTAACTTTAAAGAATACAAAAATCCTATATTTAGAAATGCTTTTCTTCACCCAAAAAACTATTAAGATATCACAACTACAGTACAGTAACACATTTTTTGTTGTGTCTGTAGGTATATCTTTGCACTTTATTATTTACAACTGAAACACTTGACTTGAATATAGACTTTCATTTCATTTATTTAAGAAAACAAATATTTTTATACACTTATTTTAGGCAAACGTGTGGACAAAATAGTCCAATCTAAGTCAAATGAAGATATCATAATTTTACATTGTATGTTAAACATGCCCCACTTTTTGTTGTCGCTTTAGGAGGCTGATCACAGAGATGGAGGCAAAGCACCAGAGTGAGAAGGTCGAGCTGGAGCGCCTCCAGCAGGAGGTGGAGAGTCAGCGTAAGGAGTCGCAGGAGGTGCAGCAGCGGATCCTCCATCAGGAGGAGAGCCTCCGCCGCCGCAGCCAGGACATCGAGAGCCGCCTGCGAGACTTCCTGGCCGAGAAGGAGCGCTTTGAGGAGGAGAGACGCTCAGAGGTCCACGGGGAGGAGCCCCATCAGGAGAAACAGCAGCAGGAGGGTGAAGCAGAAGAGCAGCTGGACGAGGAGCAGCTGGACGAGGAGCAGAGGCTGCAGCAGGAGGCCGCCGAGCAGACGGAGATCTACCGCGAGCTGGAGAGACTAAAGAGGGAGCGCGAGGAGCAGAAGGTGCGTCTGGAGACGGAGCGGCGGCGGCTGGAGGAGGAGGAGCGGGAGCAGCTGAGCCTGGTGGGGCGGCTGGAGGAGCAGCTGAGAGAGAAACACGAGGCAGCCACCACCCTGCTGACCCGGGAGGATGCCCGCCGCCTGGAGGAGGAACGCCGAGCCCTGGCTGAGATCAGAGAAGCCCTCCTCCGCGCCAAAGAGACTGCTGAGCGGCCAGATGTGGAGGGCGCCGGCGAGGAGGCGAGATCCGCCCAGGCGCGATACACAGACTTCAAGGAGGCGCAAGTGAAGGAGCTGGGCCAGCTGGAGGAGGGGCTCTGTCAGCAGAGGGAGCGCCTGGAGAAGGAGGTGGCCGCTGAGCGTAGTACACTGCTGCACCTCTCCCATGGACTCAAAGAGCGACATCAGCACCTGAAGGAGACGAAGGAGACGAAGGAGAAAGGGGCGCAGGACGCCACGGCTGTCTGCCAGGAGGAGCAGCTGGTCAAACAGGCGGAGCACAGACTGCAGTTTAAGGAGCGCCAGCTGGCCAGCGTGGCCGATGGTCTTCTCCCCGCGCTGGCCGAGGAGAAGCAGAGGGCCGCCGAGATGCTGGAGCGCAGCGGCGGCGGCAACAACGGGAACTGCGACAGCCCGCCGGGGCTCGACAACACGCTGTTCCAGGTGGAGAAGGAGCTGGAGGACAAAGAGGAGAAACTGAACCTCCACTTGCTCGGCGCCCAGCAGCTCCAGCAGCTACAGGAGACCTACGAGTTCACGGCCAACGTGGCGCGGCAGGAGGAGAAGGTGAGGAGGAAGGAGAAGGAGATCCTGGAGTCTAAGGAGAAGCAGCAGAGGGAGGGGATGGAGCAGGCGGTGGCCCGGCTGGAGAGGAGGCACTCGGCCCTGAGGCGCAGCGTCTCCCTGGAGCCCGACAGCGAGGAGCAGAGACACAAAAGCTCGACCATCAAGAACCTGAGGATGGGGGCCGACCTGGACCAGCAGAGGTCAGGGTCTTTAATAAAACAAAGTTATACAATATATATAACAAAATTATAAACCTGCATGATTAACCTGGTAGTCCTTTTTAAAATGTAAAGACAACTTGACAATTTATTAAAGGCAGCTCTTATGTTGTTCTTCGCGCTCCAAAACTCCATAAACCAACCTCCTTATTGCAATAACTATAAACTCTTATCTCATATTCATGGGCTACTTTATTGCCTTTTATTCAAGCCATGTAAAGAAAGAAGTCAAGTGTTAACACATTATAAGGAAAATAATATTAAATATCCTGTAAACAATTTAGATTTTTGGTGGTAAAATATTTACTCAAGTGTAGATTTTTAAGACCTCCTGTTTCTAAAGCATCTAAAGAATGAATTGACTTTCTCAAACATGTTGGTGGTGCTTTTTTATAGAATTCTATCTGTGACAATGATGTCTAACAAAACCCTGAGCGTGGGCAGCGGGTGCCTAGTTACAAAAATATGAACTACACTGGAAACAAACAATAATCTTTTGTCAAACAATACAAATATTGTGCATTTAAGATGCTGAATGAATAATAACAAATAATACATTCAAGAAACTCATTGTTTCCACTTGATCAAATGAAAAATCTTTCTCTCTAGAGTTGAGCGGGAGATCCAGAAGCTGAGACAGCGGATCAGCGAAGGAGAAGAGAACCACAGGAGTCACTCCGTCAGTAACGATGAGAAGACGAGTCACAGCAGCTCTCCGGTCAGCCACATCCAGAGTCTGAACACTCTGCTGCCGCTGTCAGATGACAGGTACACCGTCGTCAACAAATATTAACTTTAATCCTTTTCCCCACGCTGGAAATCAATACTTTTGTACACCCTGTTACTGATCTTTCCATCAACAGTTTGGGTCCTTATTAATTTGTTGTTGCTTCCTCGTTCTTATTGGTTGTAGGATAAATGCGTACATTGAAGAGGAAGTCCAACGAAGGTTACGCAAGATGAATCTTCTCAATGGAAGCAGCAGCAACATGGATCTGTCTCTGTCCTCTGAATCACTCAGGGTAAGAAAATGTCCCTCACACTGACTCAAAAACAGCTTTATCCCCACAGACCTTCACTCTGATGAACACTTAACATCAGTCACACAGTAAAACATCCACTTACTTCCCATATAGGTGATATTCTTACAGTTAAAATGCACCTTTTTCCCCCTGTAAATATAAATCCTACCTACTGTATATACTGTATCTAGACATGTGTACATGCATATACTCCACATATCCAACCATTCAATATGTATTTATTTGCACTAAAATATTTACAACTAAAACATTTGAATTTCGTTTATGTTGAAAAGAATATATATATATTTATTTATACACTTATTTTATGCAAACATCTGGACACAATAGTCCTATCTAACCTTTATTGTTTCAGCTTTGTTGTTCCTGTTCTATTTACTGTGGACAAATTCCTTGTATGTGTGTTCACATACTTGGCCGATAAAGCTGATTATGTCACCTTTTAATCTTTCAGCACATCAAGACTCTAGTAGTACATGAATCTCCAGCTATTTTAAAATTGAATAAATAGGTCAAAGTCATATTTCAAGCAAAAATATCAAACATTTTCTGGTTTCAGCTTCTCAGAAGCAAGACGTTGCTGTTCATTTTTATGTCATTGTGAATAAAAACAAGGTCTAAACGGGTCCGACGCAAAATATAACATCTGAAGACGTCACCATGGATTCTAAATTGTTATGGCCATTTTTGACTGTTTGATGGACCAAAGCATTGATTCATTGCCAGATTAATCAATAACTATGTTAGTTGCATTCTCACTACTAAACTTGCTCCTTTTAAAGGCACTCACTGTAGCCGCTATCTGTTTTGTCTTTTAAAAGTAAAGAGTGAATAAAGAAATCCAGCAGGTCCAGTGACAGGTTTTCTCTGTGTAGAACTGATGTTTAGCTCTTTAACCCTGCAGGAGGAGGAAGAAGCTTTTGACTGTAGCTCTGTTAGATTAACAGATGAGGTAAGACCAGGATCCTCCTGCCCTGTATGAGACTTTCCCTCCTCCTAATCTGCATGACTCTCCCAAAATACGCTTATGGAACGATTTAGTCACACCCCTATCAATCAGTTTGGTTTGTAGCTCTTTTAATTGGGTTCTTCTCCACCTGGTTTATAATGTATCCTGGTTTTGTTGAATTTTACCCTTTCTCCTTTCATCATGAAGTATAATTTACAACTTTGGGTTATTAATACAAAAATGCCTGATATCTAGCAGATTAAGAATTAAAAGTGTATATTTGTAATTTAATAAAACTGAGAGTTGATGTTAAGTTTCATTGTTTTCAGGATGATGAAAAGCTTCAAACCATTAATCCAAGGAGGCTTAAATATGAGGTAAGACCAGAATCTTGTTTTAGTTTTGGGATAATGATAATTCCATAATCAATCATTAAAAATCTTTGATCCTTTTTAATTTTAAGAAAATGTGCCTGCTATCGCTCATAAGCATGTTAACAATTACTCAATAAAAATCTGAATATGATTCCTCATATAATTGTACACAATCAATGTATTTTTAAAGAAATTATGAATGGGTTTCCATTGTATATTGGTAAGGTTACCAAATACAGGAGGGCACAGACAGATGCATTTTTTCTAATCTATTATTTGTGACTGATTTTTGAAAGACCCGAAGGAAGGAAGCCCATTATCCTCTGTAGGATGGTGAAAGTTGATGCATGGAAACGTAGACTTAACAGACAACAAAACACCTTGAAATGACTGAAAATGTAATAGTTCAGCTCACTGTCCTTCATTTCAAACAACATGGAATCAAACATAGGTATAAAAGTATTTTCAGATGCCTTTTTTTCTGTCAAAGTGCAAGATGGGTGGAGTTTGAGCCAGAAACCTAAAAACAAAATGCAGGAGATCTCTAAAAACCATCCATGTAGTCACAGCAGGATATCATCATAAGAATTATTGGAAAATGCTACTTTGCCCACGTTTGATTAGAATTTAAAGTTTTCAGAAAGAGGTTGAGGGTTGTTTTTGTACACTTGTCATCCTAATTTGCATGCCGAACCTCTTCACACGGTTCATCTTGAATCACCTACATCTTACCTGTGCATCTGGTGATGGAGGAACTCTAATTCTCAATGGGGTGGATCATGGACTTCAGTATTATTCAAAGAGCCTTCACGTCCTTCATGACGATCTAGTCATGGATCCCCCCCCCCCTTGTGCACACAGAAAGCCTGCGGGTTGAGGTCTAGCTTGCTGCCGGCCCCGATCCTCGAGGCAAAACCCCCTCTTCACATCCAGGAAAACATGTTGGAAGAACCAGAGTACAAAAAAAAACTAGAATCCACAGCTGAAGTCTTGATTGAAAAAGAGGAAGTGCCTGACAAAGATGGTGAAAAAAACAATTGGTTGAATAGAGGAGCGAGTATCCCTCCAGGAGAAGTGGGCCAAGATGTTTCTGAACTTGACCGTTGTGGCATTGGTCAACAGAAGATTTGTGGCACAGCCGCAAACTCTGAGACCAACAGGATTGATGAAAAAGAGAATATCACTGACGAAAGAAGAAGCGATTTGGCCTGCTTTGTTCCTGATGATGATAAAAAGGTTGAAGATGCAGCAGGCAAGACCCAAACATGTGACCCAGGACAAGCCAAAGATGCAGAATTTCCCAATGATCAACCGTCAAAGTTGCAAAACTCTGTCAATTTCAATCAGGAGTCGAAAGAATCCGTTAACGGTCAAATAAAACAAGAGACGGACACAAAAACGGAGAAAGTGGCAGCGAACAAGAGCTTCGTTTTGGGGTACTTTACTGGAAGGCTGTCCGAAGCGTACAAAGACGCCGGTAGACTACTACAGGGCACAGGGGACATAATTAGAAATGTACGAGTGGACGATATGAAAGTTGTGCTCTCTCAGTATGTGACCATGATGTCCCAGGAGCTGCCACTGATTCATCGAATGCAGCTTAAACCGGAGCCAGAACCTTGCGTCCTCCAAGAAAACAAAGTCCCTTTGGTCGATCCGTCAAAGGATCGCGCCCTTAGTCGTCCTCAGAGTTGCGGTACGTCTGCGATCCCGGGCGTCTCTGGATTGCCTGAAGGCTCCGTGTTGTCTGTCAAAAACACATATCCTGAAGTGTTTTATCAGAGGCTGGTCCAGTTTCCACCAGCCTTGTCTCGGCTACAGTCACTTTCATCCCAGAAGATTCTCGAAAAGTTGGAATCTCTGACCCCTCGAGCAAAAGTCAACAAACTTATGAGTATCTTCTGGCTCCAAACCGCCAACACTAAGCAGCCGATCCCACATCCTGGGTGCTTGCTTTTGTCAGAAAAGGACATAATAGTACTGTCCAGTGAAACAAATTCAGATGACACCATAGCTGTGCGTCACCATTTTAATCTCCTGGAAATCAAGAAGGTCCAGATTAGCTTGGCAGGGCAGCACGTTCGCCTAATTGGCTGCACCGAAGACCCCGTCTTGGTAGTTTTCACCCACAGCAAAGGGCTCACTCAGGAGTTCTGCAAAGCTTTACTGAAGCTTCTTTCTCCTGAAGAGTTCCCTGAAGGGACTGGAGATCACCCGTTACTCTCTGATGACCTCATGGCCCTCTCTCTGGATTGGACGTCGAGCGTTCCTGACATCGTCCTGGGAAACGGCCTTCAAGTCAGTTCCAGATTCAAGCGGGTCCTCGCAGACCTGCTCTACATCGTCCACGGGAACATGGACGGTCCTGGCAAACCTTCTCTGGCACACGTTTGTCCTCTGCTCTACGCCAGCGTCAGGGTGAAGAACTCAACCCGCTGGCATCGGGACGCCATATTTCAGTTCTTCCTGACGGACACTCACATGGCTCTTCTCCAGGAGGACGGCGTCTTTCACCCGGTGCCGCGGGGGTCCAGTCTGGTCCGAGTTCAGCCCCAGTTTAAGGGACTCAAACTCCGCAGGCGTTCAGACATCAGAAATCTGGTTGTGAGGACGAACGACAACTGTCTAGTGGTCGATATCACGTTTACAACTGGACAAAAGAGGGTGGAGTCCAGACGATTCTCGGCCGACGTTCCCTCCGTCTCTGATCCCAGAAGTCAGAGCGACTCGTGGATGTTATGTTTTGGTTGTTCCTCAGAAGCTGAGATCTTGATTAATCATCTGTGTACCTGAGTTACTCACCTAAAGGCACTTTCACCTGTGATCAGGTAGTCATCAAATTTGTTGGATGTGTTAAACAAGTGTTTCCATTTAATGGAGAGTAAAATGGACGCATCTGAAAGTATTTTTAGAATATTTTTAAACATTTTAAAACATCTATTATTCAAATGTAATTTTGTGATTCGGCCATTTTGCCACAACGCCATTAAGATATTCTTTTGAGATTAAGCTGCACAGATCATGTTGATTTGTATTAACTGTAATTTCTGTAGTTTATATGGAATCATAATGAATGAAGATAAACATTTTCAATCTATATATGAAAGTTGAAATTGCTTGTTTACTGTCACGTTCACGATTTTTGATTATTCTTGTTTGATTTATTTGTTGCATTTGGTTTAAAGGGAAAATTATGATTTAACTTAATTGCAGTTTGGTCTAAAATTTTGCAGTTTGCACTTTAATAAAAATGCTGTGCTCTGATGTCTTGACGAAAATGGAAGGATTTGTCATGATGTGAATTGATTACAGATGAAATATGATTAGTTTGTATTGAAGTAATAATGTTTAATGTGTCTTAAAATGTTAATTGTGTTAACAGGGTAATAAAGATTTTACTTTCTATGATTCTTATTGACTGATTATAGTTGGTAATCATAGTTAATCATTCTCAAATCATGTTCAAGAAAATGATTCATGAAAATGATTGTATTTTCTTCTGAATCAACCCTTTACCCTCCACCATCTTTTCTTCTTCTCTTCTCCGTCTTTCTTCCCGTCCTCCCGGTGACTTTCTTCTGCAGCACCTGGTCGGCCGTCCTCTCGGGTCGAGCAGCGACGGCCTTCAGGAGCCCGTTAAGATTAGCATTCCTCGTTACGTTCTCCGCGGGCAGGGGAAGGACGAGCACTTTGAGTTCGAGGTGAAGGTGAGTTCACTCCGCTGTCTTTGTCTTCATCATCATAGTCAGTCATTTATGATCTGACCTGTTCATTTTTCTTATGTGTGGTCTCGTTTTTCATCATTAAGATGTTATTTAGTTTTTTCTTATCTATTGTATTGTATTAGCATCAAAATAATATGTATTTTAGAATGTAATCCATTATCAGTAAAAGCTTTCAGGAAACATAACAGTGTAAATATTTAACAAATTAGCATTTACAATTTGGCTTTATGCTTATTGCACTCAGTGGTGTTGTTGAAAGAAGTATTCAGATGTTTTACTTAAGTGAAAGTAGTATTACCACTGTGTCGAAATACACTTGAAAAAATTACAAATTGTATTAGCATCAAAATATACTTAAAGTACTCCATATACAGAATGGCCCATTTCAGAATAATGTATTAAATATTATTAGATTACAATTGTTGCAGCTGGTAAGGGTGGAAAAACATTAAACTACTTGATATACTGCTGGTTAGTTAATCTTTAATGGTGCATCATAATGTATTATTTTTATTATTTTATTTTGTGTCAATAATCTGAATCTGCAATTAAATTTAAGCTTTAAAATACATGTAGTTCAGTTAAAAGGACAATGGTCTCTTCTGAAATGTAGTGTAGTAGAAGTGTAAAGTAGCATTAAATGGATTTTTCTTTTACGTAAGTACATTTTTTGAGTTAATGCAGAGTTACTATCCACCACTTTATTTGGTAATACAGTAGTTCTGCCATAACATCTTTCTTTACGAGGCTCATTGTTGGAAATGTGTAAACTCAGCTGTATATTTGTTTCGTATTGAGTTCATAGTTAAAGATTTTGTTGTACTGGACTAATTTGTACTCAGATTTTATGAGATTGTGAAGTGTTTAGGTTTAGTTGCTCCCTGTGTGAAATCGTCTGGATCCTTTTTGGATTTTCTTGTTGTACATACAGATTAGAAAGCATCAGACCTGAGTTTGTACATTAAAAGCTTTAGTGTTAGAGTTTTTATCTCTTCATCAAACGTTTTCCCTCTCTGTGATCAGATCACTGTGATGGATGAGATGTGGACCGTGTTCAGACGCTACAGTCGCTTCCGGGAAATGCACAAGAGCCTCAAACTAAAATACCCAGAGGTGAGATCCACTTTTACAACCTTTTCTTTACCCTGTTGAAACACTTTACCAGTGTCACTGAAGTGTGTGATGTCGTGTTCTCTGCTTCAGCTGGCAGCTCTTGAGTTCCCTCCCAAGAAACTGTTTGGAAACCGAGATGAGCGGATGATCGCCGAACGCCGGAACCACTTGGAGGTAAGACACTTTAATAAGGTTTTATTCACTCATGTGAGACAAATCATCCTGTTTTGTTTTTTTAAACAGGCCCTATATTCTGCTATTTTCCGGGTGCATATTTTTATCTTAAGTTGCAGTTACAACATGTTTACATGCGTTAATGCCCATAATCCTCCTTGTTTTCCTCATCCTGGTTGTCCTGCAGCACCTCTTCTCACCCTCTCTCTGAAACGCTCCATTGTAGCACTTGCTCCTCCCTCCAGAAAGCAAAGTCTGCCCTGATTGGTCAGCGAGCCCGCTCTGTTGTGATTGGTCAACGTTTCACATTTAATAAAAACTCTCCCTCCGGAGCTTCAGCCCGGTCTCTCTCTTTTGTTGTTTGAGGGCCAAACTAGCCGGAAGGAGTTTTACGTCACTTCCGTAACATTGTGACCTCATAAAGTTACATTATGACCTCATAAAGTTACAGAAGTGAAGAAGAGAAATCAATAGAGCCGTTTCAGGAGCTCAGGAGCTTCTGAGGGGGAGGGTAACTCCTTTTATAGTGGACTTCAGGTTTTACACTCTACGGACCTTTTACATGTAAAAAAAATAAATATAAAACACTAAAGGAGCGGGAAAAAGTGGAAAAGCATAATAGGGCCACTTTAAGAAGTAGAAACGTACGAGGTCTGGAAGTGTGAGGTCACTCTGTGCTGTTGTTTTTTTTCTACAGCGTTATCTGAGGAACTTGTTCCGAGTGATGCTGTCGTCCTCCAGCTCTCCTCTCCGAGCCGACGAAGACGGCAGCGGTTTCCATCTCACCAAACACGCCATCTGTGAGTTCTCGCCGTTCTTCAAGAAGGGCGTCTTCGAGTACAGCAGCCACGGCACCGGCTGACCTGACGGCGAAAAAATGAACTCCTCCAAAACCAAAAAGGAGAAGAAAAAAAAAGCTGCTCGGTGCCTTTTCTCCGGGGCTTCAGCTCGGGGAAAAATTGCCTCAGAAGGTCAAAGAAGGAAAAAAACTTGCAGGTCAGTTTCCTCGCCAGCCTCCCGTCATAGAAACTTTATCACTAATGTTAAAGTAGGAAATTCAGCACTCTGTTTTAAAGAGTTTAATTTCTACGTTTATAGCAATAAACAGCTATATTAAATATATTTACATGCAGCTATGATATTTATGGCATCTCCCTCATGTAGTGACCGCTCTAAAAGTAGAACAAAGACATTAACACTGCCGGGTTCGGGGGTTCAATTCCCTGCCGCTGAAACAATTAGGTCACCGATTAAATGGTCCATCAGCAAAAAAAAAAAAATTATCAAAGAAAAATGACAAAACATTAACTTGTTTTAGCTCCTTAAATGTAAAATTTGCTGTTTTTTTTTTTTTTTGCTGTTTAATGCCAATATATGCAGAATAGCTTGGGACTGTTAGACAAAATAATGCATTTGCAGATGTTGGCAATGATGATTAATTGTTAATCACACAATGGACCCAGTATTTACATTTCTTGTCAGTGAGCAGAGCGAGGCATTAACACAGGCAGGAGAACGGGTGTGAATCCCAGAATGACTGAACACTAAAGAGCACTTTGTGGTTCTGATGCGCATATTAATAAACATTAAACCCAAACTGTTAACAGTCTCTGCAAACAACACTAAATTCTTTGTGTTTGTGAGCAGCTGGAGATCTGAGCAAAACTCATGCTTGAATTTGACCGTCTTAACAGGAGAGTGAATATCACCACGACGAAGCTTAAGTCCAAAAAAAAATAATCTAATTTATCTTGTCAGACTGTTGTTGTGCCCCTCACTGTGACTCCAGCACTGTTTGTAGTTAAACAAGAGCAGAACAAAAGCCCCTAAAACTATTTAACTCTGTGCATGTAAAGCTAAAACACACAAACTAGTAGAAACTAGTCACATGACCGTGTGTTCAGCATCAGGTGAGACTGAGTTCTTCTCATCTGCTGAATCACAACAGCTAAAGGACGGGCTCACAACGTTTCAGAGTCAGGTGAACTTATGAACATGAAAATCATTCCTCCTGTTTATACTGGACATTAAGACATCCCCACTTTATGTGTTTCACTGTTAGTGATGGAGGACTAAGTCCAGTCGCCATTCTGTACAAAGATGGACAAATTAAAGGAACAGTGTGTAGCATTTAGCAGGAATCTGGAATATAATGGAATATAATATTTAAAAAGCATGTTTTCTATCACCTGAAAATAAGAATCGTTGTCTTTTCATGACCTTACATTGAGCCGTTTTATATCTACAAACGTAGCCGGCTGCCATGTTTCTACAGAAGCCCGTAAAGGACAAACTAAACACTGAATCCAGACAGGCATGTTTGCATTTTAGCGTCGGCCGCCTTAGTTCTCCTACACATTTCGCACCCTTGAAATGTTTCAGCTGGTTAAAACCTTCATCCTCACCACTAAATGCTGCCAAATCCTACACACTGGCCCTTTAAGTACTTTGAAGTCCCTCTGCTTGTTAATATCTGTCCACGGCAGCTACACAAGGACACGCAGAGAGGGACGACTTTAACTTTCAAAGACACTCTTTGGGTTTGTCTTGTTTTTTTCCTTCATAGCTTACAATCAGGAAGGAATCTCTTAAGATTAACAGCAAGAAACCCTGATTTAAATGTTCATAAGAGCACCCGACTGTTTGCTTTTAGACCGAGCTGATTGTCATCCTGTCCTCTAAGTTAACCATCAGTGCCCCATGTTGACTTCAAGCTGCTAGATGATATTTAGACACTGCAAACGACTCTAAACAAGAGTGTCCACAAAAATAAAAGTAGTTGTAGCTCCACTGCATTTTATCGACATGTTTATAATAACGTGTCCACCTTTTTATCTACTGTACAAACGGAGGAGCAGCTGTGATCAAAATGCAATCCACTACAGCCTCAAGAAGGTTGTGTTTAAAGAACTGTTGTAAAATACAGCATCATGATTTCCAGGAGTTTTTTTCTGGTCATTCAGTATATTTGAAAATCATGTGCATCATTCTGATTATTCTTTTATAGAACAACCATAATTGGAAGCTCTGTTACTACAATGTTTTAATGTAAAACTACACCCGACGTAGGAGTCAAATTAAACGCAGAACAGTTTGGTCGCTGATGGAAATTGTCCTCAAAATGTAAGAGTGAACAAATGTCTCCAAACCAGCATTAAGTGAATACAACAAAGACACACTGAGAAGTTTAATGAAACGTTTGAACACGTAACGCTGCCAAAGTTCAAGAGTGCCCCCAAAAACCTGCAACAGCCAGGAAGAGCTGCCATGACAACCAACATTTAACAAGGTTTTATAAGCTTATGAACATATTTGTGCCATCTGAAAGGTTTTCTCTGAAGAAATGTATGTAATATCAGATCAAAAAAGTTCAACTTGTCATAATTCACAAATGTGGTGAAATGTCAAAGATTTCTCTTATTCTAGAATTCCCAAATTTGCCATTTGTCTTATTTTTGGGGATAAAAGAGGATGCATTTATGAAGCTACAGAGTTTGAAATAGCAGGAAAATATTGTCCCGTTATAGCCTTCATCTATGCACTAATAATACATTTTATTCATTTATCGCAGGAATTTGAACAACTTTCACTTTTGAACAACAGCATGGTCATTAAAATTAAATTAGGTGGATTTTTTTTTTTTTAAGGACAGGAATGGTGGAGTTGTTGGACAGTCCAAAGAAGAAGAAGCTGATGGTGTATAGTTTAACTCACGGCCACTTTTCTTTCTGTATCAGCACGAATTCAAAACACATCTATGACGATCCAGTTCTATAATATGTTTCTCCACTTAGTACAGGTACAAAGACACAAATGCTTCATTCAGAGGGAATATTTCCTCCCATCGGCAGCTCAGAGCTGATTTTTATTTTATTTCCCGATAAAAATAATGAAGCGATTTAATGCTGAAGTCTTCCTGAGCCTCACTGTTGTGCTAGCAGCTGTATGAGCAGGAAGCAGGATTTGCATAAAACACTAGTGGAGTTTAATTTATCCTGAACATGAACAGCCGACCACTGACTGCTTTTTTTTTCTTTTTTTCCATAAGCCATAATGTTTGTGTGTATATAAAGTGTAAATGTTGATGTGCATAGTTTTTCTATACGATATGCTTGTATGCAATGTAAACTATTGACATTGAATGTCAGTAAAGGGAATGTACCACAACATTCAGACTGGTTTTTTTTCTTCCCCTGTTAAACAATAACAGAAATAGAAATGCTGAACGGTTCAAAGTTTTGTGAAATTCGCTCATTCGCTTTCTTGGTGAGCATTGAGTGGACTTATACTAATGTCTGTATGGTGGATACAAAGCTTCAGCAGGCCATTGCAAAGCTTAGCTTAGCATAAAGACTGGAAACGGGGGGGGAACTGCTAGCCACACTATGTCCAAAGGTGACAGACTCCACCAACCAACACAAGTTATCTTGTTTGTTTAATCAGCACAACAACAAAGTGTAAAAATTACACGTTTGGATTTTAAGAGAGGGGGGGTTATTTTCCTCCGCTGGTTGCCAGGCAACCTCGTGATAACGGCAAGACTTGTTATATAAGATATATAAGACTAGTTATTGCTCCTGGGTGGGAAATAAGTGCATTTCCCAAATTGTCAAACTGTTGCTTTAAATCGTAGAACAACTTGTACTTTGTTTTTAAACTCAACTGAGGCAGAATTACAGAAAAAAAGATGACATTTCTGTGGTATAAAAAGTCGCAGTGTCATGTAAGACAATGATTTAACATGAAAGTGACGTTCAACAATCGTGTTATCACTGAGATTAAAATACTGTTTGATTAAAGGTTATCAAACCAGACTTTACTCTTACAGTCACGCTATCAGCTCTGAGAGGCTGAACTTAAGACACAGTGAACTGGTGTCTAACAGGATTAATGTTCACCATCTGAGTTCAGTCTGTTAGCATGCTAACGTTTGTTAACTAGCACTAACTTTTGGTTTCTTTGGTTTACGACCAAATATAACGAAAGTTCTGAAGGTATTTGATCATAAACCAAAGTATTGGATTGCTGAAGGTGAAGATGGAGTTAGAGGACAATGAAAAAATCAGAGGATCACCAAAGTTCTTACAATTCATCCTGAGGGGAACACGAATGTCAGAACCAAAATTTCATGGCAATACATCCAAAAGTTGTTGATATTTCAGTAACAGTCAGAGATGTCATCCTCATTATGGGGCTAGAGGAAAATCGGGATCATTCAAAGTCAGTAGGATTCATCCTCTGAGGACCATGAATGTACAAAGCATTGTGCCAATCCCTGAAAGTTGAGATTTTTAAGGCTAGCGTGTTTAAAAACTAAATGAAACTAAGTGATAATATATTTCATTTATGTTAACCAGACGTTTTTCGACTTAAAGAAGAAATTTAACTTAAAGAACCCAAATTCAGCAACGAGACTTAATACGTTGAACTAAAAATGGTTATTGAAAAGACACCAAATAAATTGAAAACCAAACTAATCAATTTATTCAAATGCCCATTGAGGAAATAAGAGATTAAAGAAGTCACAAATGTCTCTCAAATGTTTTGATTCAAAAGGTATTTTGACAAAAGTATAGTTTATTGTTGTTCAACAACATAAGACACAGAGTTTACCTGGTAAACATCGTCACCAGCAGCATCAATAGAAAGACGTGAATTCTCAGCAGCAGGATGTTTAATAATCAGGATAAAGAGCTTCAGAAAGTTCATTAAGAAAATCAGCCGTAAACTGCTTATTCGTTATGTCATGTGACTTGTAGGAAATGATCGAGTGACAGAGAGGTAGAGAGGTCAAGTAGTTTGTGATGGAGAGCATCCAGGTAGAGCAGGTGAGTGTTCACCTGACACCTGGGCGAGTTCAGGGTTTGGAGGCAGAACCCGGAGAGTTCTGTACCCGAGTCTGTCCCCCCAGGACCTGCTCCGAAGGCCTGAAGGGGAAGTCGTACAGAGGGACGCCCAAAGCCTTCAGCTTCTCCTGACAGGTCTGCAGCAGGCTGTCGTACTCCTGCAGGTCACACACACACACACACACACACACACACACACACACACACACACACACACACACACACACACACACACACACACACACACACACACACACACACACACACACACACACGCTTATTTAATTCAGCTGACTGATTACTCTCTGGATGATTAAATAAATGCGTGAAAACACTTTTGAGTTAACTGACCTGACAATCTCGAGCCAAGTCGCACTGGAAGGCGTCGATGGTGGCTTGTTTAGACTCCAGTATTTCCTACAAGCATGAAAACACTTTTCAGATATTTGTTCTTGTAAAACACCGAAAAGTTTAAAAATGATCCTAATTACAAAGAAGAATGACTGCAAGACGTTTTGGTTTGTCTGGAACACACCAAGGAATATACACAGTCTGTATTGTTTTGATTTCTTCTTTTTAATTTCCGGACCACTAGGCATAAGAAGTGCATTGCAACAAACAGTACAGGATATCATGATTGGAGATTGCGCAATGTTTTCTATTTTCCTCAAGAGGAAGAGCATGCTTTATTTTGATATTCTGAACATTTTTATTTTAGGATTCTGCACCAGTTGTTCCACGTGAGGTTTAAAAGTAAGACTGCTGTCTAATTAAATTCCCATATGTTTATAAGATTGAACAATGTCAAAGTCAGGGATATTGCTGTATGTAAATTGACAACAAGAAGATGTAAAATAGATCTAGAACATTCTTGATAATGAAACACATTCAGTAAGTCTGATGTCCTGCAAAGTAACGTTAAAGGGTAAATTGTAATCTAGACATTGCTCGAGTTGGATAGAGGAGTGTGTCATCTGTATAAAAACAGATATTATTGGTCTGAGTTGGAGTGATGATATTGTTTAATTTATAAGATTGTAAATAAATAATATAAATAATAACGGACCGAGTATAGAGCCCTGTGGGACCCCCTTGGTTATTAAAAGGGTGGTTGTTTCTGTTGGACAAATGTGCTCTTAGCTGCACTTAGTTGTTTGAATGCACCTTTGTGCAAAGATTCATTTGGTTTTAGTGAAAGTAGGATAAAAAATAAATAAACATACCTCGAGTTTGTTTGCCGCCCTGCTTCCTGCCGTTTGGTCGATGTTGGAGGCGGAGAGTGCGGCGCAGAGCTGAGCCTCCTTCTTCTCCACAGTTTCGGTCAGCGCTGCCAACTTCCTCTCCAGCAACAACTGCTTCAGTCCGCTCTTCTGCTGAATGTCCAGGATGGCCTCCGTCTGCTTCTTCAGCAGCTCATCGCGCTCCTGCTGAACCTGAAGAAAGCAACAATATGAAAACCTGCCGAAGTTGAATGAAGGTAAAACGTGCGACGTAATGGTTTACCTTCTCAAACGCCTGCAGCAGCAGCTCATGCTCCAACGACAGGTCCCTCAGCTCCTTTTCAAGGACCTTCACTCGAGCTCTAGTCGCCTGTCAGACACATCATCCGCAATATGAAGTAAGATTTATGATTTTAGGGGTATTATGTTCTTAGTTTAGTCATTCCAGTCAGTTTTAACATTTTAGTCATCTGTTCTCACTTCCATTTCTGTTGAATAAATGCTCCATATAACTATAAAATTGTCAATGACACCAACAGTAAGGCAGGTAAAAGCAGACCCAGGAATTGTAGATGTAACAAAAATGTATAAAGGAAGGGTATAGATTTTAAAAGATGTAACTTAATGTAAATATTTAGGGGAAATTATTATCAGCTGATTAGTATGATACAACATTCTGGCTATAGTGACCCCTAGTGGTGAAATGGAAAAAAAGGTCAAACCCTAACATCCAAAAGTGTCCACCATGCTCTTGGGTCTTTAAATGTAAGTTATTAGTTAAAAAGATGATGAAACTAATGTGAAATATTGACTACTGTATAAACATAAAATAATGTAGTATATTTACCTTAAAGCTAAGGTAGTAATAAACACTAATGCACACAAAAAATACTAAAAATCGCAGAAAAAACAAACAAATATCCCAGAAGATTTCATCTACACGAGCTTAACTTTTCATTCAGTATATTTGTAACTAAGTTAAGATAGTGATGTTTGATGTGTATTGATGCTTTTTGAACTAGTGTGACGTGAACGCACCACGATCCTAGCTTTGGTCTGCTTGTACTCTTGCAGCTGCTTGCGTAACTCCGGAAGCTTCTGCTGGGTTTCCTGCAGAGACTCACTCAGAAGTTTGTTCTCCTGCCTGGCTGTTTTAAGATGTCTGTCCACTTGGGAGTGAAGCCTCGCCGACTTTGAGAGTTCTTCCTACCGAACAACAAACGAACCACGTGGCACATGAAACAAGTTCTCTGAACATCTTCACTGCATGTAAAAGTCAGCTAACAAGTCTTAATTAGTACAAGTAAAAAAAAAAATCTCAAATAAATGTGATAAAATTCAAATAGACAAAAAGTGACAAAAAAAATGCTAAACATTTATATGACCCAAAATAACTTTATATAAACTGCAATTAAGATAAAATAAGATAATCCTTTATTAGTCCCACAGCGTCACTGTTGGTGTTTTTTTTTAAACATAATTTCATCTATCATTACTGTAAGAAATGTTTCATGAATTATCAAATAAATACCAATAATTAAATTCTAGTCTGGACAGAAGATGCAAAAAAGCTAAAGCAACTTCATGAAACAATACAAAATAATAATATAAGTAAATTAAAAAAATCTAACTCAGGAAACCTTGACTGTGAGGGCAAAACATTTAAATATAAAAGATACAAATCACATTGTTCATTTTCTTATCTATCTGTAGTTTGTAATGTCATCTTATGTGACATTTAACATTGTCTGAATAGTATAACCCAACAAGAGTGCAAACACTGTTCACTAAAAATGAAGTAAAACTACATTTATGGCACTAAGGTCCTGTTGAAAATCTTCTGGTTTTTCATTTGTTCTACTTCAATGTGTTTGTCCTCTGTTTTTTTTTTTTTACTCATCTATTCATGTTTTCTTTTCTCTCTGTGGTGATTCTGTACCGTCTCGTACCTTCAGCATACTCTTATCCAACAGTATTTTGTTTTGAACAGAGGAGTAGTAATCCTCGGCGCCTCTGAGAGCTCTGTCGTGTTGCTTGATCAGAGTCATAACGCGACTTTTCATTCTGTCCTCCAGGTCGGTGACATCGGCCTGCCGCTTCTTGGACTCCGCTTCGGTCATCGACTGCATTTTCTTGTGATATTTGATCTCCATTTCTATTTGAAAAGCAACAGAAGGGGAAAATGTTTAACACAGTTTATGACAGTAGTTTCTGAATTAAATTCAAGGAGTTGGATTTATTCACCTCTGATTTTTTTATCACAGTTGTTTACCAGCTCCATTAACTCCACCTGGTGCTTCTGTTCAGAATCAAAGGGCGACAGGTCTGTGGTGACGATGCTAAATTATAGAAATAAAACTAGAGACAAATGTAAAAACGAAAAAGAAGCCAGCCTCACTAGCTTCAGCTCCTTGAGGCCGTTTTCGTTGTAGCGCTTCTTCTCCCTGAAGTCCTCCTGCTGGCAGCGCAGTTCTTTCCGAAGCCCGAGGTCGGACTCTGCGTGCTGGTTCTGGACCAGCGTGTTCAAGGCCACGCCGTCCACCTTCATCCCAGAGATCGTACCGTGGTGTTCAGACAGGACGTGCTTCAGCTTCTGCTTGTACACCTGGACACCGGCCATGAAAATAATGTTTTTAGTGGTAAAATTCATGCAACTATCAGATATGATTTAGGGTAAATAGGAAATTCAACATATGCAATTTAATCAGTTCAATCATGTAGATATGGTGTGATCATATCCTGTTATGTCTTTTAAAGAAGACATTTTTAGAAAATGTAAAAGACAATTGTGTGTTTTCTGGTTCTTCTTTAGTTAATAATTTTTCAGCTCAGATTTATTCTATAACCTGTTTGGAAAATGATTAACCCCTCACTGCCTTGATTTAAAATCAGAATCCAGCAGTACATAAAGTCCCAGAAAAGTAAAGAATAACCAAAAGAATATTTTTGATGTTGAAGTAAACCAAATGGATAAATATAAAAGAATGTACAGTTTGCAGATGATTTTAGCAGATAACGGTATGGACATAGATTGCACACTACTAGTAAGCAGTAAATAGGAAGTATAAAACTAAGTAAATGTATTTATTTAGTTGCATATTTAAATATTTCTTGGGATTTTTATTCCCTTCAATTATCTTTTGGTTACTCTCTGTTTCTCTAACACTCTAACACAAGCCTTATAGGCTTTTTAAACGTGCAATTTAAAAAATAAAAACTTGATTATGAAAATGTTAAATACGAATAAAGCCCTGCAGTAAATTGTAGTATTGTCTGTGTGTGTCTTTGTGTGTGTGTGTGTGTGTGTGTGTGTGTGTGTGTGTGTGTGTGTGTGTGTGTGTGTGTGTGTGTGTGTGTGTGTGTGTGTGTGTGTGTGTGTGTGTGTGTGTGTGTGCAGCTCACAGTAATCTCCACTTGGTGGCGGGCCTCTGCCTCCTCTCTCTCTCGGTGTCTGTTCCTCAGCTCGGCCTTCGTCTCCTCCAGGCTCCTCTTGGAGATTTCCCAGAAGGCCTGGATCTTGTCCCTCTCCAGCTGGAAGTAGCTCCTCTCCTCCCGCTCTCGGTCCAGCTCCTCTCGCAGGCGGACGATGTGCTCCTCCAGCTGGAAGGTGGCAGAGACATTTGTGTCAAGTTTTGTGGGGTCGTCATGTGAGCTGAAGAACAGACGGTGAGTTTTTCCTGAACACAGCAGAAGGCGGCAGCACCGTGAAGCACATACAGTAAGAGTGGGACAATCGGGGCTCCTGTAGAGGTCTCTGTTAAGATGTCCTGAGCATGTTTTTTATTCTTCTTCTTATTATTATTATTACTGCTCCAGATCTGTTATTGCTGATATTCTCCCTTACAGAGTTTGACATTATTTTCATTTCTGGTACATAATTGTTTTATTGTTTTTCTCCATCATAATATGGCTGCACAGTGCATACTTAGGCTACACTAAACTAAGTTGATGTGAATCATTTGGTGGCAGGAAGCTTTGGAGGAAGAGTCGGACAGTCTGTCTTCATCTGCTGCATCAGCTGTTTAATTCATTCTTGACCATAAGTAGAGCTGTATGCAGTAAGATCATATTCATTCAGGTGCTCAGTGCAGCCATTACAATTTGACACTTCTCACTGTTACTTTGCTGGTATACTCGTGTCAACATTGTTTCTGTATGTTTTCAATATATTTTTAGTTTTCGCACATAAGATTTATAACAGGGAACATTCTACTGCACAATGAGCACTTTTACTTTTCATAACTTTGCGTACATTGCGCTGATTATACTTACATACTTCTACTATGGTAAGGTTTAGATTACAGAAGTATTTTCACAGTGTGGTATTAGTACTTTTTACTGAAGGATCTGAATACGAGGAAGTATTCTGATTACAGCTCACTCTCTGGACCTGTAAGTGACTTGTACTGGAGCACAAAGAGAACATTTAGTGACTGTAAGAAAACAGTATTTTCATTGGGAAATCAACTGCTGAACAGTTTGGAGCCCTGTTGTTTTTAGGAAATTGTTAAACTGACATAAATGTCTTTTATAACTTAAGTTAAAGGTTCTGAAAACAGTTAAAATAAACTGTATCATATAAAACCAAAACATCAATGAATAATAGTTGATTCTCAGCTTTTTAACCCCCACAGTCAGTGTTTCATTTCCACCACATTGTGTTGGAGTAGCTTACACAACAATAACAACAACATGTGTCTTTGTCTTTACTTGAGCACAGTTTGCTAGTGGTGAGGCTAAAGCTAGCTGTGTTAGCATCACTCTGCAGCTCTGACCTGGTCCTTGGACATCTCATCTGTAGACAGCCCGTCCACCACGGCCGAAGACTTCCCCTTCACGGCCTTCTTGCTTTTATTCTTGGGTGGCTGGAGAGGAAAACACATCAACATGTAGCTGATGTTAGCTTAGCTTAGTCTAGCTTAGCTTAGCTTAGCTGGCATCTGGCTGAAGCTACCTCATGCTAACTGTTATACACAACTTTATAGTTTTAATACAAACATTGTTTTCTCACCATCGTCGGATATCCTTCAGGCTCACAGTAGATGTAGTTAACAGGAGTTAGCCTGTCAGCTAACACGTATCAGCTGAGACCGTGAATGTACACATGAGGGGCTGCCATGGCAACGGCGTTTTTTTCTCTTCAAAATAAAACTTTATTGAATTAAATTCTGCATTGTTTACATTCCGGAGTGAAAAAGACACTAAAATAAGATACGTGTAAATACGTAGCGTTAAATTAATTTATATATTAATTGAAAAATAAAAAATAAAAATAAAAAGGTTGCCTATTATTTACATAGAGATTAGAAACCAAACATATCTTATGACGATACCTCCCCATGAGGGGCTGCCATGGCAACGTCTTTCTTTTCTCTTCCAAATAAAACTTTATTGAATTAAATTGTGAAAAATGGCACTAAAATAAGATACGTGTAAATACGTAAATTAATTTATACATTAATTGAAAAATAAAAATAAAAATAAAAAGGTTGCCTTTTATTTACATAGAGATTAGAAACCAAACATCTCTTATGACGATACCTCCCCATGAGGGGCTGCCATGGCAACGTCTTTCTTTTCTCTTCAAAATAAAACTTTATTGAATTAAATTCTGCATTGTTTACATTGCGGAGTGAAAATGGCACTAAAATAAGATACGTGTAAATACGTAAATTAATGTATACATTAATTGAAAAATAAAAATAAAAATAAAAATAAAATAAAAAGGTTGCCTATTATTTACATAGAGATTAGAAACCAAAAATATCTTATGACGATACCTCCCCATGCTGCCATGGCAACGTCTTTTTTTCTCTTCAAATAAAACTTTATTGAATTAAATTCTGCATTGTTTACATTGCGGAGTGAAAAAGACACTAAAATAAGATACGTGTAAATACGTAGCGTTAAATTAATTTATACATTAATTGAAAAATTAAAATTAAAAATAAAAATAAAAAGGTTGCCTATTATTTACATAGAGATTAGAAACCAAACATATCTTATGACGATACCTCCCCATGAGGGGCTGCCATGGCAACGTCTTTTTTTTTAAATAAAACTTTATTGAATTAAATTATGCATTGTTTACATTGCGGAGTGAAAAAGACACTAAAATAAGATACGTGTAAATACGTAAATTAATGTATACATTAATTGAAAAATAAAATTTTTTTAAAAAATATATTTTTTTAAATTTTAAAAATAAAAAAAATAAAAAGGTTGCCTATTATTTACATAGAGATTAGAAACCAAAAATATCTTATGCTATACCTCCCCTATTATAATTAGAATTTAATCAAAACTGTCAAATATAAAGATGCTTTATGAAGTGTCACCCGTTGCCATGGAAACGTGAGCTGTTTACCTAGGACAGGTAGACAACACACCTGAAACATCTGGGAGGTTTTCAGCTGCACCACATGCAAGGTGAGGTGAAGGGTGAAAGACTGCAGGCAACAGGCCTAACTAATGTTTTTAGGTTTGTTTGTTTGTTTATTTATTTTTTTGCTGTTTTTATGAGTCTTTTTTTATATAATGCAAGTGAGAAAGTATGTTGTGTTTTTTCAAACCAAGATAATTTTTTCCAATTTTAGATGTTGTGTTTTATAACAAAGGTTAAGTGATTGCTAAAATAAAACATGTCCCCATTTTTACTGAGGATTTTTATGACTTTTTTTGGAGTTTTAAAGGCATAATTAACAGGAATATTACTAATCGCCTTTTTCGAAATTCAACTTAATCACTCATAATGATCATAACAACAGAGTATAACATACATCTCAAATCTCAATACATTGAATAAGTCTCACTTCATTCTTTGTGTCGATAATTTAAATGTATATATTGATATTATTTGTGTTTTTAAGCTACCCACATACAGTTCCTGTTCTCAATAATAAGAATAATCTTATTATTATTGTCAGTCAGTGGTTAGGTGTTGAAATAATTTTTCTAAGAAACTTAATATGTAAAGACAATGATTGTATATGTAATGATACAATAATAATAATAATAATAATAATAATAATAATAATAATAATAATAATAATAATAATAAAAATGCAAAGAAAATCTAAATATGACCATCCTCATTGTTTACATTTAATTACATAATGTCCTTTTGTAATGACAGTAAGGCCACATTAGCATTAAATCAATGAACTATTCAGTATCTGGACATTAGGCCTACTGAAGGCTTTTCTGATGGTATAGCTAACTAGTTAGTTAGCAGACTTTAATTTTAATGAATTTTTTTCTTCTGTTTTGAAGCGAGAACCATGTCTGTCCCAGATCGCAGTCCCCACCAGGTCGTTGGACCAAATCTAGTGGATATGGAGGTCATGAGAAACCACTCCGAGCTCTTCAGAGCAGAATGCATGAGGTTAATCATGGAAACGTGCACAGCATGCAAGCGTATGCAAAATGATGACAACAAGCAACTAGGTAAGTAAGGGGAACACAGCGTATTTACACTAAAGGGGGATGGGGACTACAGAGGTGGACTGTAGTGAGATTTTGGTCTTCTGCTGTTCAGATCAGCGGGTCAGAGACATCCAGTTTCTGGAGAAGGAGTTGGAGCTGAAGTTGGAGGAGATCATTGTGGAGATCGACGTCCTCATAAGGTTGCAGAGCAGAGTGGAGATAGCCCTGGAGGCCTGCAAAGAGCCTCTGAGAGTCACCATTGTCTGTCTGGAGGAGAGGTCAGTGGTGGAAAGTGATGGAGAAGAGAGGATCCAGAAGAATGATGCACAATATTTTGCTATTTTACTTAAGAAACCTCCCTTGCTACTCACATCTATGCTGTCTTTTAGATTTCAAATTGGGAGCTATTCCCATAGATTTCACCCATACTCCATACAGTCTAAAAATTCCACACCACTTTCTATTACTGTGAAGCTTATGAATAGTTAAAAAAAACATTACATTTTCAATTTAGAAACAGGTGTGAAGGCCAGGCTAAACCTAAAGCAGTCGCTGTTATGTATATAGTCAAAATGTACAACTCTACAACCAGGAAGTTGTCCCAAAATGACCAAAAAGAGATTAAAGGATTGAAATTTGGATTTTTCATGTTGATTTTAAAGGGTTCATCCCAAAATCAAAATTACATATTTTTCCTTTTACCTGTTGTTCTTTTTATTGATTCAGACACAAAGGGAATAGGAATGTCCTACATATTCCACTGTGATCACTTTCATCTTGACTTGTAGTACAATGTATTTTATTCTGTTTACTTGTGGATTGTATATTCGTATCTATATTTCGTCACCTGTAATGTCTAATTTTTGCTTATTCCAGCATGTTAACATATTGTATATTTATGCTGATTTCCATTAACTCTGTCCCTTAAATAAAAAAATAAAATAAAAAATATATATAAAATTAAAATAAAAAAATAAAATAATAATAATAGAAATTATAATAAAAATTAAAAAAAATAAAAAAAAATAAAATAAAATAAATGAATAAATACAACACAAACCCCAAAGATTTGAAAAAATCAGCAGCGATGTCTCCTTCCAAAAATCATTACACTGTTTCTCAAGACAAGAGCCGTTTCATTTAGGGACTATTTAATATGTAAAACATTTATTTTTTGATATTTGGGGTGAACTGTCCCTTTTACAAAGTACTGATATGCTGGTTTATTGTTGGCTGTAATCATTCCTCCTCTCCATACGGTACACTATGAGGAGATCCCTTTGTAGCCCGACTACACTGTACAAACAATTCATTCTTAAGGTTTAGCTGCTATTATGAGTTATATAAATGAAGTTCTTTTGAAAAGCATCGTTGTAAACTGGCAGAATCAGGGCTAAAACACCGTTCAACACAACAAAGAGAGAGAGATTAAAGACATTTAGCTGCAGCAGCAGTAAGGACAGGTGTAATAGTGATGCTCTTTTTCTTCTCTCACCTGCAGAATGAAGCGCCTCCCCTCTGAGAGGCGACATGACGACGTGGACAGAGAGCTGCTGAAGGAGAGGGAGGTCACCGAGGGAGCGGCCTCCATCCTGCGGCGCGTGACAGAGCAGATCACTGAGCAGATCCGGTAAGAAGAGGTGCACCAGGTGTGATCATTATACAGACCGTGTGAAGGGAGGTTTTACAACGTTCACTGTCTTGTTTCCAGGTTGAGCCGATCCATTAAGTACCAGCTGGAGCAGGATATGAAGGCGAAATCTGAGGCTCAATGCATCGACAACTCCTGTGCCTTAATGACCACGGGATCCATGGACAACCTGCTGAGGCCCAAAAACAACCAAATTGTTCTGCCGAGGTGAACTACCAAAAACTACCAAAAACTACCAAAAAACAGGAAAACGACAAAGTCATTTAAAGACTGTGTACAATGACAGCTTATACCTAGAAGGGGGTCGAACTGTCCAAAACTGTCAAACTATCTCCTTATTCTTTATTACAGTATGATTTATCCCATTCTGTCATACTGTAATGTAGTTTGGGAAAGTACTATTCCTACAACTTTGCAGAAAATGTTGGTCCTCCAGAAACGTTTTGTTAGGATTGCAACACGTTCAGAGTCACATCTGCTCCTCTATTTCAGAAACTTCAGATTCTTGCTATTTATGACATCAATATTTTTCCAACTTGTGTTTTCATTCATAAGATTCTTTTAGGTGAAGGAAATATTCCTAATATTCCCAAAATTAAACCCAGCTTATTCTCACACGCACACAGATGCACACATATGCACACATATGAACACACACACACACACACACACACACACACACACACACACACACACACACACACACACACACACACACACACACACACACACACACTCACTCATTCACATCATTTTTTTCTTTCTTTCTTTTTTTTTTTTTTTATAATGTATTGTTATTATAAATCATATCTTGTAAAAATGCTTTTTCAACAATATTTCATACCATATGTATATTCTTTTTGTATTCGTTATACTATTGTGAATTTTTATATATTATATAGGTGGAGGCTTCAAATAAGCCCAGTGGGCTTTCTGCCTCTTCCTGCACTGTAATATTATTTATCTATGTTATGTTTTTTATATTTTTCAATTGTGCAAATAAAATAAAATAAACTATTCACATTCTTCCCCACAGATCTGGGAAGTGAAAAAAAGGACTGTTTTATTAGCTCCATGTTTCCACAATTTGTCTTCTCAGCTTGGCAGTGACTCCAAAGCAGTGGGAGAACATCTCGGACATCAACATAGCCAAAGCGGAGCAGCAGAAGGCCGACTCCCTGTCCCTGAGGGCCCTGGTGGACTCTGTCCTGGAGCAGACGGCCGCCGACATGCAGAAGCAGGTCCAGGCCACGGCGACGGCCCTCCAGCTGAACGTCCAGGAGATCAGGTCTGCCAAGAGCCAGATGGAGGATCAGCTGGTCAAGGTAAGGGAAGAGGAGTGTAGGGTTTCATTTAGGATGGACAGACGGGTTTATTCTAACAGACTATTGGATTCCTTTGGGTCATAATAATGAGGATAATGGTGATTGTTAAAACGTAGTGTACCAGTAACATAAGAAGTCATAAAGTCAGCAGACTGAATCAATAATTTCAGTTACACAGCAATGTCTTTCTAAAGGTTTGCTAACAGTGAATTGGATTAAATAAGGCTGCTTTTTACGCTAATAAGCTTTTTATTTGTATTATTTCCTCTTTGAAAGGTTCAAAAGTGTCACCTTAAAGTATCTAACTTTCTATTTAAATGTGGTCAAACACCTCAAGGTTCATCACTGGTAGAAAGAAATAATTAGCTGTGACTTCACTATGTTCATTTTGCTAATTCTGAACATTGTTTAAAGGGTTGCTACATCCAAATGACCAAAAACAACCAAATTTCTCGTTTATTCCTGGTGGTCAAGCCATGATGTATCTTTGCTATTTCTTAACAAGAAATTGTACTGTAAATTATTTACATACATTATATATGTCCCTGGATTATTTATGCTGATTTTTTTTCTTTTTAATTCAACTCATAGTTTATGTATTTTATAGCTGTAAATAATAACGTATAATAAATGTAGATGCAGAAATAAAATAAAAAAAACAAGGAAGGAGAAAAAGTAAAAAATAAATTAATTTTAAAAAATAAATAAAAGTGAGTTAATGTATTCCTATATTTGTATTTTTCACTCATCATAAATATATATTTTTAGTTTCACTTCATTTTTGAGGCCTAAGGCCATTTAGTTCTTTCAAATGCAATTTTCCGTCATTTCATCATATCAGTAATTTCATCCAATTTCTCTAATCTGCTCGTCCATGCTCCTGTGGAAGGTGCATCGTCATGTAGCCAATGTGCAGTTACACATTTCCTAGTTGTAAAACAAAAGAATATTCAGCAAATATGAACGTCTACAATCTCCAGGGACCACTCACAATTCTATCTTATTATAAGGTGTAAGTACAGGTTGACCCTGTTATGACACCTTCTTTCCCGTCTAGATTCTCTGTGAGTTTGCCAGCCAGCAGAGGATCAGAGAGGATCTCCAAGTGGCCATCGTAGAGAACCAACGTGTGCTGAGTTTGGCCCAGGCCCGCCTGACTTTGCGCCGCCAGAGGCCGGCTAAAGAGCAATGCCACGATCCGGCTCAGTCCCAGCTGCTCGCCGAGGTCCAGCAGCTCAACGCTCACATCAACAAGTAAGACCAGAACACACTCGCCTCTGATGTGACGGGAAAAGGAAGCAAATGTTTTATAAAGGGACACGGTGGAAGTTTAATGATGTCAGAGTGGACACACGTTTCTACTATACCAACACATCTAGAACATAAATACAACAAAGGGAAGAAATCAAACATTATGATAATGCAAACGTCAATTTTAACATTTATTAATGATTATTAGAAAGTATGTGTAGCAATAATAGCATTATGAAGTTTTTTTGAATAGAAGAAGTACAAGGGTGTAGCCAGAGTTTAAGAATGACTGAGTTTATTTCCTGTATTTCTGGACGTGCAAAATGACACCATTTGAAGACAGAAAAAAAAAGTTGTGAGGCATATCATACAAACAATGACACATTTATTTATAACTGTGAGCTGTGAATATTATACTCAGCTCACACAATACAGCGGTGGCCATTTCCTGCTTTCTGGTGAAGTGTTTATGCACCAATTTATGGCGGAAATGTCTTTATTTATGTAAAGAAACAACTGAAAATGTATTGCTTTCAAATATTTATTCTCCTGAAGATCAACTTTTCTCATTTAGCGTTATCTCTGATGAGTGAACAGACATCTAGGCTTGATTTACTCTTTGTCTTGTTGTGTCTTTTGTTGTGGGGAAGTAACCTCCTAAACATGCATGTAGCTCCTATTCACCTCAATGATACATTTATATCTTTTTGTTTAATTTTGAAACCTCTTGACTTTAACAGCTCATATATGTTTCAGCAACATTTCTGCTCTTGTTCAAAACTTTATGCACACTCAAAACATTTCCCACATTTATGCATTCTTTTTTTTTTTTACGACGTTAAGATTAAATGAGAATAAAGTCACAATATCTTAAAAAAAAATGACCTGCACTGTAGTCTGCTGTGCTTAAGAGAAACGTCTGTGTGCTGCTCTTTATTGGAGGTGGAAAACCCCCCCAAAAATGTAACACTTCTGATCATCCGGCATAAATCTCACCTTTGTGTGGCTCATTGTCTATAAATAACGGGGACACAGCTCCTGATCAGGAAAGACGCCACAATGCAGTCCAAACTTTAAACAAGTCAAACTAACTGTACGTCAGAAAAACATCTATATAATACAGGATTGTCCTTTCAATCTAGAGAGAGAGACCTCTACAGTCATGGGGCAGCATAAAAATGACTTATTTACACTTCAAAATACTCTAAAACTAATGGTTTGGATAGGTTATATATGTCATTACTGATTTAAAGAAACACAATTGTGCTTCTTCCCATGTGCTGTTGAGAGATGTAACCATTAATGACGAGTTAATACGTGCCTTAATCTCTTCATCTCTTCATCTCTGCCCTCTCAGACTGCGTGAGGCAGTGACTCAGTCAGAGGACGAGCAGAGAGCTCTGGTTCGCTGCCAGCTGGAGCTGCATGAAAACATGGCGATCAAGGCCAGCTCGCTCTACATCGATGAGGTCATCTGCGCCCAGCACAGGGAGACTCTCATCATACATAGCTTCTGAGATAGAGTCCATATGTTATAGCAAGGTTAATATATGTGCAAATATATGTTTTTAAAGCCTTTTATATGAGACTTTATCTGCAACTCATCGTTTTCAATTCTTTACATAAACTGAGAAAATTGCACAAAAAAGACGTTTCTTTTTTTTTTATTGGTTTGGACAGAAGCAATTAGCATTACAGTTTAGTATTTGTATTTAACAAAAGGAACATTACAAAGTTATCATTACAAATTCCAGAGATCCATTTTCTAATATTCTGAATTAAATGTTTTCTCTTCTGTATTCATGACTTAAAGACAATACAAGTTCCTTAAATTCTTTTTTTTTTGTTACCTGTGAAAACAGATGAAAAAAATTGGTTCTAGCAGGTAGTTGTTTTTTTGTCAGGGTTAATTGCATCATGTAATGACACAAAATGTGGCTACAAGAGGCTAACGTGCATCACTACACCATGTTCTAAATAGCACTAAAAACACTCATGTTTTCTTCTGGGAAAGCTTTAAATGTACATAACTTGCTATCACAACATATGTAGCATTTCCGACCTGTTTTCACAGATGGAAAAAAAGAGAAATTAAGGAACTTATGCTCGGTTAACTCTACACAACATCCACACTTAACAAAACACCACAAAAAAATGTAACTAAACAAAACAATTATTATTATTATGGTGGAGAACTGAGGATGAGTTAATGAGTCTCACAGCCTGAGGAAAGAAGCATCTCTTGACAGGGGCAGTGTGTCTTTGTATTCTGTGCAGGCACCTCACCTCACCAATATCACTGATAGTCGGTATGAACCAATAATGTTCTGGGTAGTTTTTAGTCACCCGCCTTTATTGTTTCCAGTCAGGCTGCTTTTTTATTTCTCTTCTGTGAAAGGAAAGCAGAACTTGGCACGGGGAATAAAAAAATACAGCAGTTTCTGAGCTTTTTTTCATCTAGCTGATGACCATTTTCTATAAATATCAGACTACCAAGTGTGAACTGATACTGACAGCGTCTTATTCACTCACATTTCCTGTCTTTAGTGGGTTTTGGGCGAGGTGATACACGCACTCCTCACTGCTGCGTCCTTTAGTAGTGAGCTTGTTAACAGTGCTGTACAGGGTATTATTGGGTGGTGTGGAGGTGCTTTCCATTTCCCTGATGCTTGTCGAGTAGTATGGACTTTCAAAATAAGACTCCCTCGCTGGCTGCTCCTCTCCACATTCAATCTCCTCATAAATCACCTCAGGAACAGTTTCGTCCAAGTTGGTGGTTTTCTCCATTCTGTTTTTGAAGCAGAATTTCAGGGTAAAGATCAACAAAAGCACCAACGCAACACCCACCACGACACCAACTGGTATCTTCCAAACATCTGAGGGTTGTTGGTTCTCTGCGTCTTCAGCGTTTCCCTTCTGGTCTGGTCCAAGGCCAGGACCCAGTCCGTCATTTATTGTCCTGACTGTTACATTTCCAGCATTAGGACCCACCGTGTTGGTATCTGTTATCACGTTCAGATATACTTTTGCTGTATTACACAAATACACCGAAGTATCAAAGGACTTAACATTTGTTATTACCAGTGAATTGTCTGTCAGGGAACCGTAGCGCTTGTCAGTTTTCTCCTCGACACCGTTTTTGATTTTTAAAAGAATCACCTTATTACCATTTATGAAGCGGCTCCATGTTACATCTCCCTTCCAACAAGGACAGGGAAGTGTAGCCACTTTGTTCTGCAGCACAGTCACTTCAGGAATCGCTGTAAAGTAGAAAGGACGTAATAAATAGGCTAGTACATTTTTGCTGAACGTTTCTGTTAATTGTCTTTATGTCACTGTAGGTCGTTGGCTTCTGAAAGACCCCAACAGCCATGACAAGCTTGAGAACTTATTTTCTCATAGGAATTTTTAAAAATCTGTCTTTTCCCTTAAAAAACTCAGGTAATTTCTTTGTTTCACCTTCATGGTGCCTTGAAGTGGATTCATATTTACTAGGCTAATGAGAAACGCCCATTTAAACAGCCTGAT
>NC_072457.1:4742128-4749628 GCF_027596085.1 Anoplopoma fimbria
TCTTTGTGATCTGCGCATTCACCTCACCAGTCACCAATATCACTAATAGAGCCCTTTAGTCCTGTCCTTGGCAGGACGTTTCCAGTCAGGCTGCTTTTTTATTTCTCTTCTGTGAAAGGAAGCCAGAACTTGGCATGGGAAATACAAAAATACAGCAGTTTCTGAGCTTTTTTCATCCAGGTGATGACCATTTTCTATAATTATCAGACTACCAGTGTGAACTGATACTGACAGCGTCTTATTCACCCACATTTCCTGTCTTTAGTGGGTTTTGGGCGAGGTGATACACGCACTCCTCACTGCTGCGTCCTTTAGTAGTGAGCTTGTTAACAGTGCTGTACAGGGTATTATTGGGTGGTGTGGAGGTGCTTTCCATTTCCCTGATGCTTGTCCAGTAGTATGGACTTTCAAAATAAGACTCCCTCGCTGGCTGCTCCACTCCACATTCAATCTCCTCATAAATCACCTCAGGAACAGTTTCATCCAAGTTGGTGGTTTTCTCCATTCTGTTTTTGAAGCAGAATTTCAGGGTAAAGATCAACAAAAGCACCAACGCAACACCCACCACGACACCAACTGGTATCTTCCAAACATCTGAGGGTTGTTGGTTCTCTGCGTCTTCAGCGTTTCCCTTCTGGTCTGGTCCAAGGACAGGACCCAGTCCGTCATTTATTGGCCTGTCTGTTACTTTTCCAGCATTAGGACCCACCGTGTTGGTATCTGTTATCACGTTCAGATATACTTTTGCTGTATTACAGAAATACATCAAACTATCAGAGGACTTAACATTTGTTATTACCAGTGAATTGTCTGCCAGGGAACCGTAGCGCTTGTCAAATCTTTTCTCGACGCCGTTTTGGATTTTGACAAGTGTCACCTTATTACCATTTATGAAGCGGCTCCATGTTACATTTCCCTTCCCACAAGGACAGGGAAGTGTAGCCACTTTGTTCTGCAGCACAGTCACTTCAGGAAATGCTGTAAAGTAAAAAGGACGTAATAAGTAGGCTGATAAATGTTTGCTGGACGTTTCTGTTAATTGTCTTTATGTCACTGTAGGTCGTTGGCTTCTGAAAGACCCCAACAGCCATGACAAGCTTGAGAACTTATTTTCTCATAGGAATTTTTAAAAATCTGTCTTTTCCCTAAAAAAACTCAGGTAATTTCTTTGTTTCACCTTCATGGTGCCTTGAAGTGGATTCATATTTACTAGGCTAATGAGAAACGCCCATTTAAACAGCCTGATAATGTTGTAAGTAAACCCTAAGACTTTATTGATACCAAAATGTATTTATGCCAAAACCAAAACCTGAGATTCATAAATATCATGTTGATAAAAAGCTGATAAATTAGATTTTCTTACCGTTAGAGCTGTAACAGAAACATCCAGCGAGGAAGAAGTAGAGATAGAGCGACATGTCTGCAGCCTGTGAACCTCGTTAAGTGACATACGATGAACACAGCCTTCTTTTTGTAGCTAAGATGACGTTATGATAGAGGAAGTTGTGGTAGAAATAATTTTTTTTACTGGCTGTTTTCAAACAGATCAGTGTGTGTGGGAAGTTTTTGTGAAATATATAATACAATACAATTTCTTTTACAAATAAATCATTTTTTTACACAAAATTCATTTAAAATATCTAATTAACCATGCAATTTAAAAATAAAATAATTTCTGAAAGATCATTCCAGTAAAATACCAACAAAGCCCTGTGTGTGTGTGTGTGTGTGTGTGTGTGTGTGTGTGTGTGTGTGTGTGTGTGTGTGTGTGTGTGTGTGTGTGTGTGTGTGTGTGTGTGTGTGTGTGTGTGTGTGTGTGTGTGTGTGTGTGTGTGTGTGTGTGTGTGTGTGTGCAGCTCACAGTAATCTCCACTTGGTGGCGGCCCTCTGCCTCCTCTCTCTCCCGGTGTCTGTTCCTCAGCTCGGCCTTCGTCTCCTCCAGTCTTGTCCCTCTCCATCTGGAAGTAGCTCCAGGGATTCTGCAGTTTAGGGATTCTTTTGCTGGGAAACCTTCAAAATATTACTCATAAAATGAAATAAAGTCGAAAGGTTGATTGTTTAATATGCATAGAACAGTTTTGAGTAGCAGTAGATTGATATCATTTTCCATCTATCTGGATATGACACCTTCTTTCCCGTCTAGATTCTCTGTGAGTTTGCCAGCCAGCAGAGGATCAGAGAGGATCTCCAATAGGCCATCGTAGAGAACCAACGTGTGCTGAGTTTGGCCCAGGCCCGCCTGACTTTGCGGCCCCAGAGGCCGGCTAAAGAGCAATGCCACGATCCGGCTCAGTCCCAGCTGCTCGCCGAGGTCCAGCAGCTCAACGCTCACATCAACAAGTAAGACCAGAACACACTCGCCTCTGATGTGACGGGAAAAGGAAGCAAATGTTTTATAAAGGGACACGGTGGAAGTTTAATGATGTCAGAGTGGACACACGTTTCTACCATACCAACACATCTAGAACATAAATACAACAAAGAGAAGAAATCAAACATTATGATAATGCAAACGTCAATTTAACATTTAATAATGAGTTTTAGAAAATATGTATACCAGTAATAGCACTATGAAGTTTTTCATGTGTTAATGTAACTTCTGCAGGAGGTTCATATGTGTTCAAATATATGTATTTGAAGCTTTTTATATGAGACTTTATCTGCAACTGATCCTTTTTTATTTTAGATAAACTGAGAAAATTGCTCAATATGATGTTTCCGACTCAAAGTATTTTACTTACTGGTTTAGAGAGAGGCAATTAGCATTACAGTTTAGTATTTGTATTTAACAAAAGGAACATTACAAAGTTATCAAGGTTCAGTGTTTATTTATTGTCTTTCCACAACACAGGGTTGCACAACAAAATGTGAGTATACTCCCTTTATTACAGAAGCCCTGAGTAAGGAAAACACATTCTGGTGATCCATTTTATAATATTCTGAATTAAATTGTTTTCCCTTCCGTATAAATGACTTAAAGATAAAACACAAACGTTTTTTGACTGGATGATCGTTGCGAGTTCCTTAAATTCTTTTTTTTGTTACCTGTAAAAACAGAAAAAAAAATTGGTTCTAGCAGATGCATTTATTTTGTCAGGATCAATTGCATCATGTTATAACACTAATTTTGGCTAAAGAGGCTAAAGTGCACCACTAGGCCATGTTCTTAATAACACCAAAAGCACTCATGTTTTCTTCTGGGTAAGTTTAACTGTACATAACTTGTTATCACACAATACGCACAATTTTTTCCCAACTGTTTTCATAGATGAAAAAAAAGAAATTAAGGAACTAATGCCCGGTTCACTTTAAACAACTTCCACACATAACAAAACACCACAAAAATGTTTGACTAAACAAAACAAAAACTATTTCATTATGGTGGAGAACTGAGGAAAGAAGCTGCAGCAGTGTGTCTTTGTGTTCTACGCAGGCACCTCAACAGTCACCCGCCACAGAGCCCTCCTGTCCTGGACGATTGCATTTCACTTGCCAGGGTTGTTATGTTTCCAGGCAACTGATACTGACAGCGTCTTATTCACCCACATTTCCTGTCTTTAGTGGGTTTTGGGCGAGGTGATACACGCACTCCTCACTGCTGCGTCCTTTAGTAGTGAGCTTGTTAACAGTGCTGTACATATTATTATTAGGTGGTGTGGAGGTGCTTTCCATTTCACTGATGCTTGTCGAGTAGTATGGACTTTCAAAATAAGACTCCCTCGCTGGCTGCTCCACTCCACATTCAATCTCCTCATAAATCACCTCAGGAACAGTTTCATCCAAGTTGGTGGTTTTCAATTTTTTTTAGGCAGAATTCCAGGGTAAAGATCAACAAAAGCACCAACGCAACACCCATCCACGACACCAACTGGTATCTTCCAAACATCTGAGGGTTGTTGGTTCTCTGCGTCTTCAGCGTTTCCCTTCTGGTCTGGTCCAAGGACAGGACCCAGTCCGTCATTTATTGGCCTGTCTGTTACTTTTCCAGCATTAGGACCCACCGTGTTGGTATCTGTTATCACGTTCAGATATACTCTTGTTGTATTACACCAATACATCAAACTATCAGAGGACTTAACATTTGTTATTACCAGTGAATTGTCTGCCAGGGAACCGTAGCGCTTGTCAAATCTTTTCTCGACGCCGTTTTTGATTTTGACAAGTGTCACCTTTTTACCATTTATTAAGCGCCTCCATGTTACATTTCCCTTCCCACAAGGACAGGGAAGTGTAGCCACTTTGTTCTGCATCACAGTCACTTCAGGAATCCCTGTAAAATATAAAGGACGTAATCAAGTAGGCTGATAACATTTTTGCTGAACGTTTCTGTTAATTGTCTTTATGTCACTGTAGGTCGTTGGCTTCTGAAAGACCCCAACAGCCATGACAAGCTTGAGAACTTATTTTCTCATAGGAATTTTTAAAAATCTGTCTTTTCCCTTGAAAAACTCAGGTAATTTCTTTGTTTCACCTTCATGGTGCCTTGAAGTGGATTCATATTTACTAGGTTCATGAGAAAAGCGCATTTAAACAGCCTGATGATATTGTAAGTAAACCCTAAGACTTTATTGATACCAAAATGTATTTATGCCAAAACCAAAACCTGAGATTCATAAATATCATGTTGATAAAAAGCTGATAAATTAGATTTTCTTACTGTTAGAGCTGTAACAGAAACATCCAGCGAGGAAGAAGTAGAGATAGAGCGACATGTCTGCAGCCTGTGAACCTTGTTAAGTGACACATGATGAATACAGCCTTCTTTTTTATCTAAGATGAAGTTATGACGGAGGAAGTTGTGGTAGAAATATTTTTTTTTACTGGCTGTTTTCAAACAGATCAGTATGTGTGGGAAGTTTTTGTGAAAAATATAATATAATACAATTTATTTTACAAATAAATCATTTTTTTACACAAAATTCATTTAAAATATCTAATTAACCGTTGTATAATAAACTAAACATGCAATTTAAAAATAAAATAATTTCTGAAAGATCATTCCAGTAAAATACCAATAAAGCCCTGTGTGTGTGTGTGTGTGTGTGTGTGTGTGTGTGTGTGTGTGTGTGTGTGTGTGTGTGTGTGTGTGTGTGTGTGTGTGTGTGTGTTGTGTGGGTGTGTGTGTGTGTGTGTTTGTGTGCGTGTGTGTGTGTGTGTGTGTGTGTGTGTGTGTGTGTGTGTGTGTGTTTGTGTGGGTGTGTACATGTGTGTGTGTGTGTGTGTGTGTGTGTGTGTGTGTGTGTGTGTGTGTGTGTGTGTGTGTGTGTGTGTGTGTGTGTGTGTGTGTGTGTGTGTGTGTGTGTGTGTGTGTGTGTGTGTGTGTGTGTGTGCAGCTCACAGTAATCTCCACTTGGTGGCGGCCCTCTGCCTCCTCTCTCTCCCGGTGTCTGTTCCTCAGCTCGGCCTTCGTCTCCTCCAGTCTTGTCCCTCTCCATCTGGAAGTAGCTCCAGGGATTCTGCAGTTTAGGGATTCTTTTGCTGGGAAACCTTCAAAATATTACTCATAAAATGAAATAAAGTCGAAAGGTTGATTGTTTAATATGCATAGAACAGTTTTGAGTAGCAGTAGATTGATATCATTTTCCATCTATCTGGATATGACACCTTCTTTCCCGTCTAGATTCTCTGTGAGTTTGCCAGCCAGCAGAGGATCAGAGAGGATCTCCAATAGGCCATCGTAGAGAACCAACGGTTCCTGAGTTTGGCCCAGGCCCGCCTGACTTTGCGGCCCCAGAGGCCGGCTAAAGAGCAATGCCACGATCCGGCTCAGTCCCAGCTGCTCGCCGAGGTCCAGCAGCTCAACGCTCACATCAACAAGTAAGACCAGAACACACTCGCCTCTGATGTGACGGGAAAAGGAAGCAAATGTTTTATAAAGGGACACGGTGGAAGTTTAATAATGTCAGAGTGGACACACGTTTCTACTATACCAACACATCTACAACATAAATACAACAAAGGGAAGAAATCAAACATTATGATAATGCAAACGTCAATTTAACATTTAATAATGAGTTTTAGAAAATATGTATACCAGTAATAGCACTATGAAGTTTTTCATGTGTTAATGTAACTTCTGCAGGAGGTTCATATGTGTTCAAATATATGTATTTGAAGCTTTTTATATGAGACTTTATCTGCAACTGATCGTTTTCAATTTTTTACATAAACTGAGAAAAATGCACAAAAAAGACGTTTCTGACTCAAAGTTTTTTTTTATTGGTTTGGATAGAAGCAATTAGCTTAACAGTTTAGTATTTGTACTTAACAAAAGGAACATTACATTACAGTCATTTAGCAGACGCTTTTATCCAAAGCGACTTGCAATCAGTAGTATATTACATATCATTCACCCATTCACACACTGATGACAGGCTACCATGCAAGGTGCCACCATCAGACTCTAACTAACATTCATCATCCAGTCCACACCGATGGCAAGCCTTCAGGAGCAACTTGAGGTTAAGTGTCTTGCCCAAGGACACATCGACTGCCGAGGCCGGGTATCGAACCACCGACCCTCTGATTGGAGAACTACCTTGCTCTCCACTACGCCACAGCCGCACGTTACAAAGTTATCATTACAAATTCCAGATATCCAATTTCTAATATTCTGAATTATATTGTTTTCCCTTCTGTATTCATGACTGAAAGACAAAACAAGTTCCTTAAATTCTTTTTTTTAAACGGACAAAAAAATGGTTTGTAGCAGGTTATTTCTTTTGTCAGGATTAATTGCATCATGTTATAACACAAATTGTGGCTACAAGAGGCCAACGTGCATCACTACACCATGTTCTAAATAACTCTAAAAGCACTCATGTCTTCTTCAGTTTAAATGTACATAACTTGTTAACACACAATATGTACCATTCACCAACTTTTTTTTCCCGACCTGTTTTCACAGATGAAAAAAAGTGAAATTAAGGAATTTATGCTCGGTTAACTCTACACAACATCCACACTTAACAAAACACCACAAGAAAATGTAACTAAACAAAACAAAAAAAAGGTTTTGTGGTGGAGAACTTAGGAAAGAAGCTGCTCTGTACAGCAGCAGTGTGTCTTTGTGATCTGCGCATTCACCTCACCTCACCAATATCACTAATAGTCGAGCCCTTTAGTCCTGGGCGATTGCATTTCACTTGGCAGGGTTTTAATGTTTCCAGTCAGGCTGCTTTTTTTATTTCTCTTCTGTGAAAGGAAGCCAGAACTTGGCACGGGAAATAAAAAAATACAGCAGTTTCTGAGCTTTTTTTCATCCAGGTGATGACCATTTTCTATAATTATCAGACTACCAAGTGTGAACTGATACTGACAGCGTCTTATTCACCCACATTTCCTGTCTTTAGTGGGTTTTGGGCGAGGTGATACACGCACTCTTCACTGCTGCGTCCTTTAGTAGTGAGCTTGTTAACAGTGCTGTACAGGGTATTATTGGGTGGTGTGGAGGTGCTTTCCATTTCCCTGATGCTTGTCGAGTAGTATGGACTTTCAAAA
>NC_072457.1:4752128-4757128 GCF_027596085.1 Anoplopoma fimbria
GGTTTAGAGAGAGGCAATTAGCATTACAGTTTAGTATTTGTATTTAACAAAAGGAACATTACAAAGTTATCAAGGTTCAGTGTTTATTTATTGTCTTTCCACAACACAGGGTTGCACAACAAAATGTGAGTATACTCCCTTTATTACAGAAGCCCTGAGTAAGGAAAACACATTCTGGTGATCCATTTTATAATATTCTGAATTAAATTGTTTTCCCTTCCGTATAAATGACTTAAAGATAAAACACAAACGTTTTTTGACTGGATGATCGTTGCGAGTTCCTTAAATTCTTTTTTTTTTGTTACCTGTAAAAACAGAAAAAAAAATTGGTTCTAGCAGATGCATTTATTTTGTCAGGATCAATTGCATCATGTTATAACACTAATTTTGGCTAAAGAGGCTAAAGTGCACCACTAGGCCATGTTCTTAATAGCACCAAAAGCACTCATGTTTTCTTCTGGGTAAGTTTAACTGTACATAACTTGTTATCACACAATACGCACAATTTTTTCCCAACTGTTTTCATAGATGAAAAAAAAGAAATTAAGGAACTAATGCCCGGTTCACTTTAAACAACTTCCACACATAACAAAACACCACAAAAATGTTTGCCTAAACAAAACAAAAACTATTTCATTATGGTGGAGAACTGAGGAAAGAAGCTGCAGCAGTGTGTCTTTGTGTTCTACGCAGGCACCTCAACAGTCACCCGCCACAGAGCCCTCCTGTCCTGGACGATTGCATTTCACTTGCCAGGGTTGTTATGTTTCCAGGCAACTGATACTGACAGCGTCTTATTCACCCACATTTCCTGTCTTTAGTGGGTTTTGGGCGAGGTGATACACGCACTCCTCACTGCTGCGTCCTTTAGTAGTGAGCTTGTTAACAGTGCTGTACAGGGTATTATTGGGTGGTGTGGAGGTGCTTTCCATTTCCCTGATGCTTGTCGAGTAGTATGGACTTTCAAAATAAGACTCCCTCGCTGGCTGCTCCTCTCCACATTCAATCTCCTCATAAATCACCTCAGGAACAGTTTCGTCCAAGTTGGTGGTTTTCTCCATTCTGTTTTTGAAGCAGAATTTCAGGGTAAAGATCAACAAAAGCACCAACGCAACACCCACCACGACACCAACTGGTATCTCCCAAACATCTGAGGGTTGTTGGTTCTCTGCGTCTTCAGCGTTTCCCTTCTGGTCTGGTCCAAGGCCAGGACCCAGTCCGTCATTTATTGGCCTGTCTGTTACTTTTCCAGCATTAGGACCCACCGTGTTGGTATCTGTTATCACGTTCAGATATACTTTTGCTGTATTACACAAATACACCGAAGTATCAAAGGACTTAACATTTGTTATTACCAGTGAATTGTCTGTCAGGGAACCGTAGCGCTTGTCAAATCTTTCCTCGACGCCGTTTTTGATTTTGACAAGTGTCACCTTTTTACCATTTATGAAGCGGCTCCATGTTACATTTCCCTTCCCACAAGGACAGGGAAGTGTAGCCACTTTGTTCTGCAGCACAGTCACTTCAGGAAATGCTGTAAAGTAAAAAGGACGTAATAAGTAGGCTGATAAATGTTTGCTGAACGTTTCTGTTAATTGTCTTTATGTCACTGTAGGTCGTTGGCTCTTTAAGGACCCCAACAGCCATGACAAAATTATTTTCTCATATGGATTTTCTAAATCTGTCTTTTTTTTTCTTTGCCTTGAAGTGGATTCATATTTACTAGGTTCATGAGAAAAGCGCATTTAAACAGCCTGATGATATTGTAAGTAAACCCTAAGACTTTATTGATACCAAAATGTATTTATGCCAAAACCAAAACCTGAGATTCATAAATATCATGTTGATAAAAAGCTGACAACTTAGATTTTCTTACCGTTAGAGCTGTAACAGAAACATCCAGCGAGGAAGAAGTAGAGATAGAGCGACATGTCTGCAGCCTGTGAACCTCGTTAAGTGACATACGATGAATACAGCCTTCTTTTTTATCTAAGAGGAAGTTATGACAGAGGAAGTTGTGGTAGAAATAATTATTTTTACTGGCTGTTTTCAAACAGATCAGTATGTGTGGGAAGTTTTTGTGAAAAATATAATACAATACAATTTATTTTACAAATAAATCATTTTTTTACACAAAATTCATTTAAAATATCTAATTAACCATGCAATTTAAAAATAAAATAATTTCTGAAAGATCATTCCAGTAAAATACCAACAAAGCCCTGTGTGTGTGTGTGTGTGTGTGTGTGTGTGTGTGTGTGTGTGTGTGTGTGTGTGTTTCTGAAAGATCATCTCCAGTGTGTGTGTGTGTGTGTGTGTGTGTGTGTGTGTGTGTGTGTGTGTGTGTGTGTTTGTGTGTGTGTGTTGTGTGTGTGTGTGTGTGTGTGTGTGTGTGTGTGTGTGTGTGTGTATGTGTTTGTGTGTGTGTGTGTGTGTATGTGTGTGTGTGTTGTGTGTGTGTGTGTGTGTGTGTGTGTGTTTGTGTGTGTGTGTGTGTGTGTGTGTGTGTGTGTGTGTGTGTGTGTGTGTGTGTGTGTGTGTGTGTGTGTGTGTGTGTGTGTGTGTGTGTGTGTGTGTGTGTGTGTGTGTGCAGCTCACAGTAATCTCCACTTGGTGGCGGCCCTCTGCCTCCTCTCTCTCCCGGTGTCTGTTCCTCAGCTCGGCCTTCGTCTCCTCCAGTCTTGTCCCTCTCCATCTGGAAGTAGCTCCAGGGATTCTGCAGTTTAGGGATTCTTTTGCTGGGAAACCTTCAAAATATTACTCATAAAATGAAATAAAGTCGAAAGGTTGATTGTTTAATATGCATAGAACAGTTTTGAGTAGCAGTAGATTGATATCATTTTCCATCTATCTGGATATGACACCTTCTTTCCCGTCTAGATTCTCTGTGAGTTTGCCAGCCAGCAGAGGATCAGAGAGGATCTCCAATAGGCCATCGTAGAGAACCAACGGTTCCTGAGTTTGGCCCAGGCCCGCCTGACTTTGCGGCCCCAGAGGCCGGCTAAAGAGCAATGCCACGATCCGGCTCAGTCCCAGCTGCTCGCCGAGGTCCAGCAGCTCAACGCTCACATCAACAAGTAAGACCAGAACACACTCGCCTCTGATGTGACGGGAAAAGGAAGCAAATGTTTTATAAAGGGACACGGTGGAAGTTTAATGATGTCAGAGTGGACACACGTTTCTACTATACCAACACATCTACAACATAAATACAACAAAGGGAAGAAATCAAACATTATGATAATGCAAACGTCAAATTTAACATTTAATGAGTTTTAGAAAATATGTATACCAGTAATAGCACTATGAAGTTTTTCATGTGTTAATGTAACTTCTGCAGGAGGTTCATATGTGTTCAAATATATGTATTTGAAGCCTTTTATATGAGACTTTATCTGCAACTGATCCTTTTTTATTTTAGATAAACTGAGAAAATTGCTCAATATGATGTTTCCGACTCAAAGTATTTTACTTACTGGTTTAGAGAGAGGCAATTAGCATTACAGTTTAGTATTTGTATTTAACAAAAGGAACATTACAAAGTTATCAAGGTTCAGTGTTTATTTATTGTCTTTCCACAACACAGGGTTGCACAACAAAATGTGAGTATACTCCCTTTATTACAGAAGCCCTGAGTAAGGAAAACACATTCTGGTGATCCATTTTATAATATTCTGAATTAAATTGTTTTCCCTTCCGTATAAATGACTTAAAGATAAAACACAAACGTTTTTTGACTGGATGATCGTTGCGAGTTCCTTAAATTCTTTTTTTTGTTACCTGTAAAAACAGAAAAAAATTGGTTCTAGCAGATGCATTTATTTTGTCAGGATCAATTGCATCATGTTATAACACTAATTTTGGCTAAAGAGGCTAAAGTGCACCACTAGGCCATGTTCTTAATAGCACCAAAAGCACTCATGTTTTCTTCTGGGTAAGTTTAACTGTACATAACTTGTTATCACACAATACGCACAATTTTTTCCCAACTGTTTTCATAGATGAAAAAAAAGAAATTAAGGAACTAATGCCCGGTTCACTTTAAACAACTTCCACACATAACAAAACACCACAAAAATGTTTGCCTAAACAAAACAAAAACTATTTCATTATGGTGGAGAACTGAGGAAAGAAGCTGCAGCAGTGTGTCTTTGTGTTCTACGCAGGCACCTCAACAGTCACCCGCCACAGAGCCCTCCTGTCCTGGACGATTGCATTTCACTTGCCAGGGTTGTTATGTTTCCAGGCAACTGATACTGACAGCGTCTTATTCACTCACATTTCCTGTCTTTAGTGGGTTTTGGGCAAGGTGATACACGCACTCCTCACTGCTGCGTCCTTTAGTAGTGAGCTTGTTAACAGTGCTGTACAGGGTATTATTGGGTGGTGTGGAGGTGCTTTCCATTTCACTGATGCTTGTCGAGTAGTATGGACTTTCAAAATAAGACTCCCTCGCTGGCTGCTCCACTCCACATTCAATCTCCTCATAAATCACCTCAGGAACAGTTTCGTCCAAGTTGGTGGTTTTCAAATTGTTTTAGGCAGAATTCCAGGGTAAAGATCAACAAAAGCACCAACGCAACACCCACCACGACAACAACTGGTATCTCCCAAACATCTGAGGGTTGTTGGTTCTCTGCATCTTCAGCGTTTCCCTTCTGGTCTGGTCCAAGGCCAGGACCCAGTCCGTCATTTATTGGCCTGTCTGTTACTTTTCCAGCATTAGGACCCACCGTGTTGGTATCTGTTATCACGTTCAGATATACTCTTGTTGTATTACACCAATACAACGAACTATCAAAGGACTTAACATTTGTTATTACCAGTGAATTGTCTGCCAGGGAACCGTAGCGCTTGTCAAGTCTTTCCTCGACGCCGTTTTTGATTTTGACAAGTGTCACCTTTTTACCATTTATGAAGCGGCTCCATGTTACATTTCCCTTCCCACAAGGACAGGGAAGTGTAGCCACTTTGTTCTGCATCACAGTCACTTCAGGAAT
>NC_072457.1:4759628-4859628 GCF_027596085.1 Anoplopoma fimbria
ATTACATATCATTCACTCATTCACACACTGATGAGGCTACCATGCAAGGTGCCACCATCAGACTCTAACTAACATTCATGCAACATCCAGTCCACACCGATGGCAAGCCTTCAGGAGCAACTTGGGGTTAAGTGTCTTGCCCAAGGACACATCGACTGCCGAGGCCGGGTATCGAACCACCGACCCTCTGATTGGAGAACTACCTTGCTCTCCACTACGCCACAGCCGCACATTACAAAGTTATCATTACAAATTCCAGATATCCAATTTCTAATATTCTGAATTATATTGTTTTCCCTTCTGTATTCATGACTGAAAGACAAAACAAGTTCCTTAAATTCTTTTTTTTAAACAGACAAAAAAATGGTTTGTAGCAGGTTATTTCTTTTGTCAGGATTAATTGCATCATGTTATAACACAAATTGTGGCTACAAGAGGCCAAAGTGCATCACTACACCATGTTCTAAATAACACTAAAAGCACTCATGTCTTCTTCTGGGTAAGTTTAAATGTACATAACTTGTTAACACACAATATGTACCATTCACCAACTTTTTTTTTTCCCGACCTGTTTTCACAGATGAAAAAAAAGTGAAATTAAGGAATTTATGCTCGGTTAACTCTACACAACATCCACACTTAACAAAACACCACAAAAAATGTAACTAAACAAAACAAAAAAAAAGGTTTTGTGGTGGAGAACTTAGGAAAGAAGCTGCTCTGGACAGCAGCAGTGTGTCTTTGTGATCTGCGCATTCACCTCACCTCACCAATATCACTAATAGTCGAGCCCTTTAGTCCTGGGCGATTGCATTTCACTTGGCAGGGTTTTAATGTTTCCAGTCAGGCTGCTTTTTTTATTTCTCTTCTGTGAAAGGAAGCCAGAACTTGGCACGGGAAATACAAAAATACAGCAGTTTCTGAGCTTTTTTTCATCCAGGTGATGACCATTTTCTATAATTATCAGACTACCAAGTGTGAACTGATACTGGCAGCGTCTTATTCACCCACATTTCCTGTCTTTAGTGGGTTTTGGGCGAGGTGATACACGCACTCCTCACTGCTGCGTCCTTTAGTAGTGAGCTTGTTAACAGTGCTGTACAGGGTATTATTGGGTGGTGTGGAGGTGCTTTCCATTTCCCTGATGCTTGTCGAGTAGTATGGACTTTCAAAATAAGACTCCCTCGCTGGCTGCTCCTCTCCACATTTAATCTCCTCATAAATCACCTCAGGAACAGTTTCGTCCAAGTTGGTGGTTTTCTCCATTCTGTTTTTGAAGCAGAATTTCAGGGTAAAGATCAACAAAAGCACCAACGCAACACCCACCACGACACCAACTGGTATCTTCCAAACATCTGAGGGTTGTTGGTTCTCTGCGTCTTCAGCGTTTCCCTTCTGGTCTGGTCCAAGGCCAGGACCCAGTCCGTCATTTATTGGCCTGTCTGTTACTTTTCCAGCATTAGGACCCACCGTGTTGGTATCTGTTATCACGTTCAGATATACTGTTGTTGTATTACACAAATACATCAAACTATCAGAGGACGTAACATTTCTTATTACCAGTGAATTGTCTGCCAGGGAACCGTAGCGCTTGTCAAGTCTTTCCTCGACGCCGTTTTTGATTTTGACAAGTGTCACCTTTTTCCCATTTATGAAGCGGCTCCATGTTACATTTCCCTTCCCACAAGGACAGGGAAGTGTAGCCACTTTGTTCTGCATCACAGTCACTTCAGGAATCGCTGTAAAGTAGAAAGGACGTAATAAGTAGGCTGATAAATGTTTGCTGAACGTTTCTGTTAATTGTCTTTATGTCACTGTAGGTCGTTGGCTTCTGAAAGACCCCAACAGCCATGACAAAATTATTTTCTCATATGGATTTTCTAAATCTGTCTTTTTCCTAAATAAAACTTTCTTTGTTTCACCTTCATGGTGCCTTGAAGTGGATTCATATTTACTAGGCTAATGAGAAACGCCCATTTAAACAGCCTGATGATGTTGTAAGTAAACCCTAAGACTTTATTGATACCAAAATGTATTTATGCCAAAACCAAAACCTGAGATTCATAAATATCATGTTGATAAAAAGCTGATAAATTAGATTTTCTTACTATTAGAGCTGTAACAGAAACATCCAGCGAGGAAGAAGTAGAGATAGAGCGACATGTCTGCAGCCTGTGAACCTCGTTAAGTGACACATGATGAATACAGCCTTCTTTTTTATCTAAGAGGAAGTTATGACGGAGGAAGTTGTGGCAGAAATAATTCTTTTTTGTGTGGGAAATTTTTGGAAAAAATGTAACAATACAATAATAATCACTCCTTTAGCACGACTATGTATATTGTCACTGTTTCTACGCCCCATGATTTAAAAAAAGATATATAATTTAAAATATCTTATTAACCGTATAATACACTTCCAGATGCATTTACTGGTGTGTTTAATCAGTCAGCTCAAAGGAACTCTTTAAATGCAGTCAACTCATTCCTTCTTTGTGTTTATCTCGCTCTTTTTCTCTTTTTCTCAGGTTGGACATGTTGCACCATTGGTTTTCTGGTCTCATTTTGTCTGAAATTGTGACTTTGTTTCTAGATCTAATGTATGTCTAAACATAAGATCAACTATGACACTATAATTAGGGCTGGAAGAAGTATTCAGTACTAATCGTCCCCCTGCTGTGGCCCTGCTGACACCCACTGCTACTACCATTGTTATTATTAGTCACATTACTATTAATATTACCTGTACCATTACGCTTATTGGCTTTGCTTCCACCCTGAAGCCCTTTTTGCTTTCTCGCCTAGCAGGTTTCCATGAATCGTTGTGGTCCCTGGACCGCGGTCGTGTCCTGCCGTGACCCAGCTGACACCCACTGCTACTTCCATTATTATTATTATTATTAGTCACATTACCATTACTATTCCCTATATCATTATTTTAATTCTACTACAGTCATTGCTGCTTTTATAAGTAGTCTTCATTTTTTCCTTCGTTACTCTGCTTACTACTCTTATAATATGAATCATTTATGTCATATACATTGAATGTTTTGTAACTCTGTTATGCTGTTCATTCTGTACACATGACATCTATTGCATTCTGTCCATCCTGGGAGAAGGATCCCTCCTCTGTCCCTCTCCCATAGGTTTCTTCCCTGTTAAGGGGTTTTTTAGGGGAGTTTTTCCTGTGCCGATGTGAGGGTTCCGGGACAGAGGATGTTGCATGTGTAGAGATTGTAAAGCCCTCTGAGGCAAATTTTTAATTTGTAGTTTTGGGCTATACAAAATAAACTGAATTGAAATTGAAAAAAAAGTCCCCTTTGGTTTTTTTTATACACCGTGTTGCTCTTACCACTAACAGTTACCAGTGCACACTGCTCTACCTCGCCATAACTCATCCACTGCTGAGCCGGCAGACAGCTTGGTGAGTTTACTTTTATGTTTTGGGCGCTATTGAATGAAGTGTATTATAAGGCAATTTGAGCGCCTTGCTTGTATTACGTCGCTGCTTTTCTTTAGTTTAATCTAACAATACAACAGAGGACGAAGCAGACTCACCTGGTGGAGATCTGCACTTTATTGAGGGCACTTTTCTAGTTGTGTTTGTCTTTAAGTCCACTGATATGACAGCATTATGAAACTGTCCTCTCCAGAAGTTAAATTCAGATTTACACAAACAATCCTCCCACTCCAGTGTCATCTGCCGTGTGGGTGAATGAGTCAGTGTTTGTTTTTAAAATCAGCATTTCATTGGCTGTGGATTTCTAAAAGTGAATTTCCTGTTTCAGGAAGTAATGTTCCCATGACGCCTGTTTTCATTGCTCACATTATTCCAGAGAATAATATTACAACACATTTACTTGGTTTTTAATTAGGCAACAAAACATGGTTGTTTAAATAAAATATATTATTTACAATCTGCAGTATGTTATTTGTTTATTGGGCTCAGCTGCGTCTATGAGTTGTCTGTGTTGGTCGGCTGGCTGATCTTTGACAAATCCCCAAACGACACTTTGGCTGAGCCTCGCTTTGCTGGTTTGGCCTAAGAAAGACAAAAAAAATATGTAAATGATTAAACATAAACTTCACATAAACCCAAACAGAATACCATTATGTCCTGTGTTAACTGTGTGACTGTCATTGTGTTTTAGAAAAAAATACACCTAATTACAGCATTTAACTACTTATTAATGATTTAAACTTAGTAGAAAAATCTTCGAATTTAAGGACCGCAGACATTGAAAAACACATTTAAAGAATGTTGAAGCCTGATTTACTTTATAAAGACAGTTATGGATATGGATATGCAATAAATACAGTGCTGATTCCTGCATGTGGTAGATGTTACACATTGTACTGAATGTTCTACCTGTAAAGACCAATAATAGCGTTGTTTTGTATTTATATATATGTATATATATATATATATATAAAAATCTCTTCTTCTCCTGAATCTGATGGATAAAACACGGCAGTGAAGGTGTCTGTTTAATGCTTTTGGTTATTAAGTAGAATCAGAAAGAGAAGCACAGAGTATTCAGTATCAGAAGAAACAGAGAAACCCAAACTGTTTCTATATTAAATTAAAGAAACATTTTAACACTGCCCAGATTGTTTGATTCACGACTGAACTCTGTGTTGCATGTTTGCAGTATCTGTTGTTTTCTGCAGAGCACCAGTCTTACCTGAGACTCATGAGGCTTCCAGCCAATCATGTAGAGGATCTCGAAGGTGGCAGGGATGGAGCCGTCCTCGTTACCATACATCTCTGAAACAGACAGACAATAATAATAAAGAACAAAACTTTTGATAGAGCTCATAAGCTAATCTTTGTACCGGTTCGAGGCTAACCAGAAGTTCATCGCTAAGTTAATCGTGACTTGATCATTAAACCTCACAGCTGTTTAAAAGTGACTAAGTACATTTACATGGATACTTTACATGATTATTTCCATTTTATGCTACATTTCAGAGGACAATATTGTACTTTTTACTCCATTTTATTTACTTCGAAAGCTTTAGTTACTTTGCAGATTCAGATTATTCACACAAAATATAATCGACTGATACATTTTGATGTATTATTATAGGCTAAACTACCCAGCAGTATATCAAGTAATTCAAATGAGCTCCACCTTTATTTCATTTTATATAAATTTATATAATTATATAATATATATTATTCTGAAATGGAACATTCTGCATGATGAGTACTTTTACTACGTAAAGGTTCGTGTTTTTTTAAAATGCAGGACTTTTACTTGTGACGGTGTATCGTTAGACTGATGTATTATTACTTTTAGTTAAATAAATGACCTGAGTACTTCTACCATCACAGAAAACTGTGCACTGTTCTGAAATCTGCGTGTTAAGGATTACAGCTTGTGTCTAAGAAAGAGGAAGTTGATCCAGCAGCTTGGTCTCTGAGCTGATGTGTCAGTGTGTATAATGATGAACAACAGACACTGGATCTGGTTTAATGGAAACTGTGGAAAAAAAAAATGAGAACCAAGAAAACAGAAGTATCAGAATTACATTCTGAAGTAACAGCTGTTAGCAAATTCCAACTATGGGAACTCAACTCAGATCCCATTAGTTCCTAATAAAGACGTGCATCTTTTAAAAGCATAAATATATAGTTACATTTTTCCTAAAACAGCTGTTCACTGTTGTTTTTAATCAAACAAATAGGAGGAAATGGTGCATTTGTTTGGGGACTATTTTCAGCAGCATGTGTTCATGGTGATGAAGGAACAACAGTGAGGCTCACTGGTGTATTTTTAATGGAGCTCTATGGCTCAGAGGAAGAAGATACATCTGTAGTCCAGCTGTGAATAAATTCATAAATGTGTTCTGTAAAATCTGTAAAACTTGAGACTGATCTAATGTAAGAATCTACTGAACAAAGCTGCTATTTGTCTTTGTGTTTTCATCATTTAACAGGGACGTGTAGCAGCCGCTCCCTCTCTTCTTGAAACACTCACCTTTATAAATCGCTGCTGCTGCTAATATGGCGTCTCTGTGCAGCAGCGATCTCCTGTTCCAGGCACAGTTACTCTCACCCATGCCTACAGAGTATGGAAAGAAAAGTTTACAGAATACAAAAACGCTGTCAGATTTGGTTTGGAGGGCCTGAAAACCATAACTTCATAGTGAATCACCTGATTTAAGTTGAACACATTTTAATATAATGCAATAAATACAACACCAAACATCAAACAATGTCAACAAAAAAACATTGTTAGCTGCTCAAAACTAGGAAGTGTTGTAGAATAGAAGAACTGCACTAGTAAAACCTTCTCTGAAATTCTAAGAACTCTTAAATTACCGAATTTAAGGAAAGTAAAGTACGAAACTTGACATTTAAGGGTTCAGCACATTAACTGCTTTGATATCCAGCTGGATTCAGACTCTGCAGGAGGTTCAGGCCTGACAGTGGACCACTTTGAGACAGTTTGATGTTATCGATGAATTAAACAAAGTCAAATATTAACACAGAGCAGTTTTGTTTTTTTTACCTTGAAGGTCGGTCATGACTTCCATGATTCCTGGATAGTGAACCTGAACATCGTCAATGTCCTGAAACGGAGTAAAAGAAAGTAAAATAAATAAGATAAAACATGTTAAAATCATAAAGGACACGTTCTTATATCAATCGTTTTTAAAAAATGTAAGTCTCATTTTATTTTAATTAAAGATGTATTAACGGAAATTCTTAGTGGTTTTTTTTTTTATCTGTTTATTATTTAACATGAAACTATTTACATAATTAACAATAGTTTATTTTGTATTTATCTCTGCAGCATATTTATTTCATTGTATTATTATTACTTTTCCTCAATAATTCAGTAAAAATATAAACTTTACTTCTACATTAAGTTTATCAGAATGATGTCAAACTATTATATATATTCTGTATATACATATTATTATGTACAGTATGTTATCTTATTGTTCATCTTCCTTCTAATTACTTGTTTAATTAGGAGTTAATTCACATTTTGCGTGCTGCCAATTAATGAATGTGTCTGTGACAAAGATTTGTTTTAGGAAAAAAATATTTTTAATTTCTAAAACAAAATCAACCAGAAGAATCTTCCAGTGTGTTTAATCACAGTAACAGTGACGTAGTCGTGGAGCTGACTGGGTCTGACGGTGTTTGTGTTTCTCACCACAGTGAGCATGCTGAAGCCGGCTCGGCCCAGCAGGTTACCCAGGTCTGTGACGGCCGTGTAGGGGGAGACGTGGGGGGAGAAACCTCCCTCCCTCTCCGTCTCAGCCAGCTGGAGGGAGCAACGCAGCTCGTACAGGGTCTCCCCTCCAACCATCGCCCCGATGAACACCCCGTCAGGCTTCAGCACCTGGTGGATCTGAGGAGGAGGAGGAGGTAGGAAGAGGAGGAGGAGGAAGTAGGAAGAGGGGTAGAAAGAGGAAGAGGAAGAGGAGGAGGCTTGTTTAAACCTTTGACTCTAAGATGTCAACAAATGAAAACTGGCTTTATCACATGTTCAGATTTCTGTTCTGGAATCACATAACAAAACCTAACCGTCTTAAGTTAAGTAACCAAGTGAGGAAGTTACATTAGTTCCTTTTTTTTTTTTTTTTTTTTATTCAGCTCAGGCGTCTCCGCTTTAACTAAACATTAAAAATAACTTGAGCGGAAATCTGCTGCTCTCACATTCATGAGCTGAAAACAAGAAGAGGAAACCACTAAAGTTACCAACTAAAGAGTGAGAAAGTGTCGCCTAATGACACTTTTACTACTGTTTACTACAGAAAGTGTTTCCTCTTCTGACTCTCACCTGTTTGAGAGCTCCAGGCAGGTCGTTGATCCAGTGCAGACTGAAAGAAGAGAGAACAAAAAGTTTGATTATTCACACTGTAGACATTTAAAATGCTTAATATATGAGTTTAAGATGCATCAGTGGAAAAAAAATCGACCCTTCTACAGTTTCCTGTAGATTAAAAGAGTAAGGATGTGTTTGTTCTCGTCTTATTTTTAGCCATAGTGGAGGTACTGCAGTACTTCAGCCAGTAACTAGTACTATTGGTAGTATTACAAGTACGACCGTTAGGGGTTTCAGTTTTTTTTTTTAACTGTTTATTGTCATTTTACAGAACTTTCAAACCCCTAAACACATACATATACACACATCTTTGTACAGACATTAAAACAAGGAATAACCACCATACTAATCAAAAACCTAAATATATAATAATTTGATAAATTAAATTAAGTGGGAAGGGGAGAGTCAAATAAATACAAATAAAATAAAAAAAGACTAAAATTAAATAATTGGATCAATTAATATTTGACATCAATCTATAAAAATAAATGGTCTATAAAAGGTTGCCAAATTTTCTTAAATTTCTGTTCTTGATTTTTCAGAGAGAATTCATTTTTTCTAGCTTAGGGGTTTCAGTTTCAGTTGCAATTCAAAAATACACAAAGATAACAAAGCAAATAAATAATAAACAGTGTAGGTAGAGGCAGAAAAACCCACTTGGCTTATTTGATGCTTCAACTAAATTATATTAAAATGTCACAACGTTAAAGAGAACAGAAAATAATACGACTACATAATAGGAGAAGTAATAAGTGTTGTTTTTACAGTTTCAGACAATGTAATTGAAGGAGAACACATTGGGCTCTGGGAATTTTTTTTTATTTTTTATTTAATTTATGGGGTTTTATAATTAATCAAAAATAAATAAATAAATAAATACTACTTCATTAAAGAAGAAAAATAAGGAAAAGACATGGAGAGTACACACATGTTGGTAAATAAAAGCAGTTGCAGCTACTATTTTGTTTTGTAATGTTTTGTATGAAAAGGCGGAAATACTTTAAATTTTAAATTTATGTTGCTATTTCAGAATTAACGACTCACTCATCAGGATGAGTCTACAAACTCAACAGTCATGAAGAAATATGTTGATAAAATGAATAAGGGTGAACTGGAAAACAGGACAAAAAGGTATTTAGACTAATTAGTAATGTTTTCTGTTTTGATGTTTATCAGAGAATATAATTGCACGGAATTTTGTGTAATATTTATAAAAAGTCTTGACACCATCTTTTGGCAGTAAAATGGTTTATCAGTGTCTTCCTCCTAAAATATGGAGAAAATCTGAACCAGCATAAAGAATAAAGTATAAATCACCTCAAGCTGCTCACCACCAGGTCAAAGGTGTTTTCTTTAAACGGCAGAAACTCCTCGTCAACTAAAACGTGTTGAGTCGGGATCTCACTCTGTCTGGTTTGTTTCTGAAGATCGGAGACATAAAATAAATTAATATCATATATATCATCCATCGTTATTCACTGTGTCATCAGTCCTGAATAAATGTAGTGGTCCATTTTCACCAGGGTTCATTCATCTTTTACCAAAAATCACATAATGATCATATAACTGTTCTACACAAAGAGGCTTTTTCAATAATTTCTATATGATAGTTTTTATGATTTGTTTCATCTCTCACCAGAGTTTTCTCTGAGACGTCTGTCAGGAACAAACGCTCCACGATGTCCTGAAACACCAACAGGCAGAAAACACAAAGTCAGTTGTGGCAAAGTGTAAAATTATTTATGTATTTAACTCAATTAATGAGATTATTTTGGACACAGAAAAGCAGTTTTGCAGCTGAAACCAACAGGTGAGTATCCACATGTTCAGACTGTACCTTGCTTAAATGCTCTGCGATGTGACTTTTTCCACCGCCCATGTCCAGAGCCAGAGGAAATGTCCTGAGGAGACGGGAAAGAGGGGACAACGTTTGAGAAGACAGGAAAGAAAGCAAACCACCTGAGTGTGTGTGTTTGTGTGTGTTCAATAAGAAACCAGCTGACTCGTCATAAACTCACCTCGCAATGTCATAGACCCGATCTGCCACCCGACTGCCAACCTGCAGAAACAAAGATCAAACTAAATGTAAATGATTTTTAGGGTTAAAGTAGAATCTGTCTTCGGTCTGCCAAAGATGCTGCTGTAGTCAGCTTCTACTCTGGAGGGTTCTTAGATCCTTTTTAAATTTTAAAATAAAACAAATAAACCTCAAAATGTTGGTCAAAACTCTGCACAAATGAGACTAATCAATTTGTCAGTGAGATGAAAATTAGTTTGGTTTAACTTAATTTCTTCATTATTTTTAATGACGCATATATCACGGGTAAATGGTCTCATTGTTTCAGCATCTCTCATTTTGTTATATATAATATTTTGTTAAATTGATTTTCAATGAATTAATCTATTTGTTTTAGAGCTTGGCATCTAAAAATGTCCCTACATATTGTTTTATGTATGATTGTATATGTGAAAAACAAAACTTGATTTGTGAAGATCACAAACAATACCTAATTTATCAAACAGTCGGACTTGAACGTCTTTTCTTCATGATTTTTTTTTATTTGGCTCTTACAACACACTTGTTCCTAAATATTCTCAAAAGAGTGCAGAAGCACATCTTTCAAAACATTGACAACATCCAATTAATGCAAAGAACGTCAATTTTAGATAATTAAAAAGATGTAATTAAAAAAAAAAATTCAAGTTCACAAATCCATAATTTCTTTTTGCATATTATCTTATTTCTGTATTTCTTTTAACTTTTCTCTAATATTTTTTCTCGTAAGAAAAAGGTTCTCTAATATTTGTCCTCGTAAAAAATAGGTTCTAGCCAAAATCAATTATTTATATAAGAACCTTAAAATAATTAAAAATACTTTAAATACTTACAAAGATAGCAGCTAATTTCCATGAAAATGTGTTTATTATAAATAGTTGCCCCTTCATTTTCTGTCATAGACTAATTGTATAAACTTTTGGGTAGTTTAATTCATAAGAAAACATTATATTTTATAACTTTTTATAATATATATATATATATATATACATTTTTTAAATGAGAAGCTGTCAAGTATGTATTACTGAATAACTAAATAGAAGAAGAAGACTAGAAAGTTGCATGAAGAGAAAAGTGAAGTACAAATACCTAAACTGTGTATTTGAGTACATTAAACTACTTGAGTGACAGTTTTCTATCATAGTACCCGGTACCTCGTCCCTCAGGTAATTAAACTAGCTGTATTAGCTATAGATATTTTATTGCACTTAATTAGACATATGTCATTTTGGGGTTTAGAGTTCAGCATATCATCTTATTTCTGGATATCAAAAACACACAAGAGACATAGTAAAAGAAAGACGAGATAAAAATAAAATGAAATTAAAAAAAACCAAGAATTATAAATAAGCAATAAAAAACAGTAAAAAAAATCCACAATAACTGAAAATATATGTAATTTTTTTAATTTATTATATGTAAATATTATATGTAATTTTTTTAATTTATTATATGTAAATATTATATGTAATTTATAACAAAACCTAATGTTCTATAACCTTATTTTATGTTCTAAACCTTACATTTGTAAAGTGAGTATCTGTCAAGTATTAGGTACCCATGGAAGAAGAAGACTAGAAAGTTGCATGAAGAGAAAGTGAAGTACAAATACCTAAACTGTGTATTTGAGTACATTAAACTACTTGAGTGACAGTTTTCTGTCAGAGTACCTCGTCCCTCAGGTAATTAAACTAGCTGTATTAGCTATAGATATTTTATTGCACTTAATTAGACATATGTCATTTTGGGGTTTAGAGTTCAGCATATCATCTTATTTCTGGATATCAAAAACACACAAGAGACATAGTAAAAGAAAGACTGAGATAAAAATAAAATGAAATAAAAAAAAACAAGAATTATAAATAAGCAATAAAAAAAACTGAAAATATTATATGTAATGTTTTTTATTTATTATATGTAAATATTATATGTAATTTCTTTATTTATTATATGTAAATATATGTAATTTTTTGTATTTATTATATGTAAATATTAAATATATATGTAATTTATAACAAAACCTAATGTTCTATAACCTTATTTTATGTTCTAAACCTTAAATTTGTAAAGTGAGTATCTGTCAAGTAAGTAAGTAAGTAAGTAAAAAACAGTAAAAAATAAAAAAATATTATATGTAAAAAAAAATATTAAATAACTGAAAATATTTTTTTTATATTATATGTAATTATATTTATTTTATATGGAAAATATTATAAGAGAAAGTGTACAAATTTTTTATTTATTATATGTAAATATTATATATGTAATTTTTTTTAATTTATTATATGTAAATATTATATGTAATTTTTTTTATTTATTATATGTAAATATTATATGTAATTTATAACAAAACCTTAACCTTTTTTATGTTCTAAACCTTAAATTTGTACCCATGGAAGAAGAAGACTAGAAAGTTGCATGAAGAGAAAGTGAAGTACAAATACCTAAACTGTGTATTTGAGTACATTAAACTACTTGAGTGACAGTTTTCTCCACAATAACTGAAAATATATATAATTTTTTTATTTATTATATGTAAATATTATATGTAATTTTTTTATTTATTATATGTAAATATTATATGTAATTTTTTTAATTTATTATATGTAATTTATAACAAAACCTAATGTTCTATAACCTTATTTTATGTTCTAAACCTTAAATTTGTACCCATGGAAGAAGAAGACTAGACAGTTGCATGAAGAGAAAGTGAAGTACAAATACCTAGACTGTGTATTTGAGTACATTAAACTACATTAAACTTCTATCAGAGTACCTCGTCCCTCAGGTAGTCGAACTGGCCTCCGTCCTGCAGAGAAGCCGCCCAGTTCTTCTGCCTCTTCTTCATGTCCCTGTTGAACACATTCATGGTTCCTCCTCCGCCGGACGCAGACAGCCCTCTGCCGGGCTGAGAGCTCTGCAGGGCCCGCAGTCTGCAGCAGGAGGCCGCTGGACGGGAGCCGGCCGCCCGCAGGACTCTGTGACACACACCGCTGCTCATTGTTGCTGCTTTAAAATGCAAAACAGCTGAGAATTAATACATATATTGTGCAGCATTGCACAACAGATGAGATGACTTCCTCCTGTCCTCCACACGGTGACCTCCTGGAGGAGCAGGAGGAAAACATGGAACTGGATTCTACTGGGCTCGTTGGAAACAATGGAACTGGATCGCGGACTGGACGTATACTGAAAATGTAGTTAAGAATAAACCACAGTTATTTACAAATACTACTAGTACTAATACAAGTAGGGCTGATATTCAGTTTATAATTAAATGAAATAAAGAATAGCTGAAAGTATTTTTTACATTGGAACCAGAAAAAGTGTTTATGTTTAACAAACGAGCAATTAATGGTTGATGGTCATATTCTGTCATTAAACTAGTCTATTAATTGTTTCATCACAAAATAAGAAGTAAGAAAAAAACCATCATTATAACCATCATTATATATTTTATATTATTATTATATATGTTATAGCTACCATAATAACAAAATGTAGTTATATAATAAACCATATATATATTACAAATACTACTAGTACTAATACAAGTAGGGCTGAAACTACTTATAGTAGTTCACTTGTCTTTAGCATCAGTATTATGAAATAAAATATTCAGTTTATAATTAAATGAAATAAAGAATAGCTGAAAGTATTTTTAACATTGGAACCAGAAAAAGTGTTTATGTTTAACAAACGAGCAATTAATGGTTGATGGTCATATTCTGTCATTAAACTAGTCTATTACTTGTTTCATCACAAAATAAGAAGTAAGAAAAAAACATCATTATATATTTTATATTATTATTATATATGTTATAGCTACCATAATAACAAAATGTAGTTAAGAATAAACCACAGTTATTTACAAATACTACTAGTACTAATACAAGTATTGCTGCAATTGCTGATAGTTTCCCAAGTGATGCCTTCACATGTCTTTTGAAATCAGTGTTATGAAATGAAATATTCAGTTTATAATTAAATTAAATAGTGAAAAGCTGAAAGTATTAACATTGAAAAAAGTTAGAACCAGAACAAGTTTAGTGTTTTTGTTTAACAAACGAGCAATTAATGGTTGATGAGTCATATTCTGTCATTAAACTAATCTATTAATTGTTTCATCATAAAATAAGAAGTTAGAATTGTTTTTGTTATAGCTACCATAATAACAAAATAACTATGGATGGGTGCCATTTCAAACATATCAGACAATAGAAAATTATATTTAACTTGAAAATGTGGTTTAATTTATTAGATTATAGACTTGTGACTTTACTGTTTAGACTGAATACAGTAGATAGTTAGAGCACCTGTCACTCAAAATGCAAAAGGATGTCTCTCAAACATCGACAATGACAAATTGATCAATCAATAAAGAAAATCTGTTACCCTTAATTAAAGAAAGACGTAAATATTTGTAAAATAAAACCTGAATATTGTTTTCACAAATGTCCTCTTCATGCCTGTTCTTTGTGCCTTTCATTTGTACATTTTTTTGCAAAAAATGTATTATATAAGTTTGTTACAGCAGATATCTTTGAGATCTGTAATTTAAGAATTAAACGACTTAACCTGTCTTTTTTAATTTATTTTACCTAAATACTCAATATTATCAGATATACATAAGATAAGATAAGATAAGATAAGATAATCCTTTATTAGTCCCGCAGATAATTTGCAGGCTTACAGCAGCATAGAGTTAAAGTGCAAACAAGAGACATAGTAGAAGAAGACAAGATAAAAAATAAAAAATGAAAAATGAAAATAAAAAAACCAAGTATTATAAATAAGCAATAAAAAAAACAGTAGAAAAAACAACAATAACTGAAATATTATATTTACAGACAGAAAAAAACTATTTTAACTACAGTCAAACATATCAGACTAAGTTAAATAGAAAATTATATTTAACTTGAAAATGTGGTTTAATTTACATGTTGTTAAATGCATCCATAAAATCTTTTAGAACACGGTGATAATGTTAAACTAATTAAATACGTGTAAAAAAAACCAACTTTATGATTGATAACAGGCAGAAGAAAAGTGTTTTGTGAAGTACTTGGAGTCACGGTGCGCGTTTCGTCTCGTTTGTCCCACTGCGCTTGCCGTACCAAGAAAGGGGCGGGACGCTAGAAAGGTCACGGAAGCGTTGCATGCTGGGAAAACACGTGTAGCAGGAGACCAGAGAGGTATCTGTACCGTTTTACCTTAGTTTTGACTTTAAAACGTTGTTTAATGTGTATTTTCGTGGGTACTTGTTCAGTATTGTGTGTAGTTTCTGCTGCAGGCTGGTTTTCCCCTCAGTTACTGTCCGTTTTCTCCGTTCAGGCATTTTGTTTGTTTGTTGTTTACTGAGAATAATCCACAGTGGAGGCTTTCTGTCAACGTGTTTCACAGTTTATTTAGAATAACAGGGCTGGAAAGGGTTCAACAGTTGTTTTCTGTTTGCTATATACTCAGTTGGTGGAAGATATATTCAGATCCTTAACTTAAGTAGTAATAATAATAATAATAAGTACTAATAATATACTGTGAAAACACTCCACTACAAGTAATAGTCCTTAAGTATGTACAGTACCAGTCTAAAGTTTGGACACACCTTCTCATTCAACTACTTTGAAGAATGTAAAATATAAAACATATTCTGGTTTGTTGAGCATTTGTTTGTTTACCACATAATTCCATATGTGTTCCTTCATAGTTTGGATGTCTTCAATATTAATCTACAATGTAGAAAAAAATAAAAATAAAGAAAAACCATTGAATGCATTGAATGAGAAGGTGTGTCCAAACTTTTGACTGGTACTGTATGTGTATAAATATGCATAGAATTTGACTCTGATTTTTAAGTTGCTTATGCACAGTTTAAAGGACAATTTACAAGAATATACAAGCAGCTTAAAACCATGTAAACAAAGCTGGAAAAAGGTTGTTAAAAATATAACTACTGTGTAAGAAGGTTGGAAATATGTGTATATATACAGTACCAGTCAAAAGTTTGGACACACCTTCTCATTCAACTACTTTAAGAATCTAAAATATAAAACATATTCTGGTTTGTTGAGCATTTGTTTGTTTACCACATAATTCCATATGTGTTCCTTCATAGTTTGGATGTCTTCAATATTAATCTACAATGTAGAAAAAAATAAAAATAAAGAAAAACCATTGAATGAGAAGGTGTGTCCAAACTTTTGACTGGTACTGTATTTATCACCAACTGGTACTTAAAGTATGATGTAGTAATTGTGCAGTAAAATGTTCCCTGTTATCTTTATATATATGATGTTACTTGATTAATATTCCTGCTGCATTAATGTGTATTTCACATTTAACAGCTGTAGATGTTTTTAACTCCTTTATATCCTGTTGTTTAGTTTAGTCTACATCAATGCATCATGTTCTATAAGATCATATTATGTTTGTAGAGTCACTGTCCTGTGAGAACCACACATTTTTAAAAAAACATTATTTCAGTTTCTCTCAGACATTCAACATCAACTCATCTGGAGATACGAGGTTTTCACTGGACAGGAAGGAGAAGAGTCATTAAAGCAGTCAGACTAATGTAGTGGAATAAAAAGTACAATTATTTACCTCTGAGATGAACAAGGAGTACTTAATACTTTCTGCATTCTGCTGATAATACTTTCACACAAGTTTATGTGAAAGTATTAATAATTAGGCAAAGGATCTGAATACTTCTTATTCCACTGACTGTTATTAAAACAGCGTACATTTTTCCATCCAAAAGTCTACAAACTAAATTAAATACATTTTAGAAAGCTTGAAAACAGAAATGCAATATTTATTTGATCTGTATCAAGCAGATCTTTATTTTTATTTTTTGGTGACTAACCTAAACTATCAGTACATTTCCAGCCTATATTAATCAGTTAATTGTGCCAGAACTAGTTACATATAATTATGATACCTTCTCCCAGGATGTCCACACAACATTTCGAAAGCCAAATAACATCTGCTTTCAGGATTAAATCTGTTTAGGTCCCACCAACACCAAAACAATACTTTTCTCAATAACTTATTCAAGATCTATGAACCTGTTTTTCTTCTTTTTAAATATAATAAAAGAGGCTACAAGTTCTCAAATGTTAAATATTACATAAACAAGCTTTTCTGGCTGCTCTTTGGTGTTGAGCAGGTAGTGTACAGTAGGTTTATCAGAAAACAGCTGCTAGAAACACAGAAACTGAACCAAACTAAAAAGTGAAGTCCATTAGAGGCTGAGAAAAGGATCCGGTCGACCAGCATCATTATTCAGTTTGTGAATAATCAAAATTGTATTTATTGGAATCAAGATGCACATGACATGAAAGAGGCTCAGTGCTTGTTGAACATGTAACCTAACAACATGTCCTGTTTTTTATTAATCAGGTGACACTTGAAGTTTGCCACCATGTCGTCCAAAAAGAAGCAGGAGGGCGATGACCGCTTCCAACGGGTGCAGAAGGATCCCAGATTCTGGGAGATGCCCGAGAAGGAACACAAAATCAAGATCGACAAGCGTTTCCAGTCCATGTTTCACGACAAGCGCTTCAAGGTGAAGTACACGGTGGACAAACGAGGACGTCCCATCAACCAAACCTCCACGGAGGACCTGAAGCGCTTCTACAAAGTCTCTGACTCCGAGGAGGACGAAGACGACGAGGAGGACAGAAAGAGCAAGAAGTCTGCAGAGGGCAAGAAGAAGAAAAAAGTGAAGGAGAAGCTGGTGAAGGCTGACGGAGCAGTGAAGAGAGGACAAGCAGTGCAGAGAAAAGAGGGTGAAGGACAGCAGCCGGAACGAGGCGTCAGAGTCATTGAAGAGGGTGAGTAGATGATTCTGATGCTCGTGTTCACTGATGCACAGAATCTACGTTTCATCCAGCGACGTGTCGGCTGCTTTAATGTCGTCAGCTTCAATGTCGTCAGCTTCAATGTCGTCAGCTTCAATGTCGTCAGCTTTAATGTCGTCAGCTTCAATGTCGTCAGCTTCACTATTCAATTCTTTGCTCATTTGCTTTTGCAGTCTCAAAAAGTTGAATCTGATTAAGAGAAATGTTGCTACTACTATATGTATAAATAACAAACATGCAAGTAAAATTGAGAATTCAAGACGAAAAACATAAAATAGTGCAGAAGTTAAAATATAGGATTACAATGTAATATACTGTTTATGAAATAGAATAAAATAAAATATAATACTGTGGCCGAATCTTGTTGTCTAAAGTCCAGACTTACATCAAATTTACTTTCATTTTCTATTCCTCAGTTTATAGATTGAGATAAATTTAATTTTAGCTTTTTTACTAATGCGTTGATTTGTTTGTATACAAAAGGGGCAAAATTGTCCATAACATATTATATATGTATATATACATCCATAACATCAATGTTTACATCAGCTGGCGGTGGTCTTGCTCTCCGCCTTTTGCATATCTGCAGCGTTTGGTTCATTACTACCACAAACTGTCCATTAGGGCTGCACAATAAATCACTTTTTTATTGCCAGCTTCAGCTATGAATACAACTCATAAGACTGTGGTATTTCACTTTAAATAAAGTAACATCTTATTGAATTACATCCTGTCTGTAGGCGCTGTTTTGTTTGATAAGCGCCGCTTTGTCAGTCTCTGACCAATCAGACATTTATTGTGAACATCCAGATGCTCAGGGATCTTTTGAGTTAGTTGAAATGAAGAGAGTGAAAATGAGTAGTCCTTTTCATTTGTGCCTTTTGTGTTCAGTTAATGTTCAATTCATTTAATAAAAGAATGTTAGAATAAATGTCTCTTATTTTAAGTTATTGTATTGTAGCAGAATACTAATAGCAGCAGAACTGAGTTCACTTAAATATCTATTTATTAATCTCAAGTCATATTGTTATTGCTATATTCAACGTTATCACATATCTTCCTCATATCGTGCAGCCCTACTGTGCAGCTTGCATTCTCCACACCTTTACATCCACTGTAGTCCTGAAGAATCTGCATCTGATTTTGTCTTAAATATGCAGTTAAGTTATTAAAAAAAAAAAAATTGTACAAGTTCTTGTTTCTTTTACACAGAGAAACGTATTTAATTTCTGTATAATAATGTTTCATTTTGGCATGGAAGTGGACAGCTTCAATGATCTTTTGGTTTTTATCATCATTATCAGTAGATTTCTCTCTGTCACAGCAGACGCCTGCAGCTGTAACACATTTCATTATTTTCCTCAGGAGTTGAAGATGATGAGAAGCAGCAAATTGCAAAGAAGGATGATTTTGACCTGGGAGACAGTGACACAGACGACAGTGAGGATGATGACGACGACGATGATGAAGAAGGAGACGACGAGGATGATGATGATGATGATGAAGAAGAGGAGAGCGATGTGGCGAGCGGCTCAGGTGATGAGGAGGAGTCCGGTCTGGATTCGGAGGAGGACAGTGACAGCGAGCCGGATCTGGCCCGAGGCAAAGGAAACGTGGAGACCAGCTCGGATGAAGACGACGATGACGACGTGGAGGCCATCCTGAAGAAAGAGGAAGAGGAGATCGAGCACAGCTGGGGCGAGCTGGCCAAAGACGCTCCACGGAGCGACGAGGTGAGGCGGCGCCCGGTGGAAGAGGAAGAAGTTGTGCTCACCGGACCAGGAAACACTTTTAACACTCTTTAACTGTGTTTGTGTGTTTCAGGTTTCTGCTCGACTGGCCGTCTGCAACATGGACTGGGACCGGATCAAAGCCAAAGACCTGCTGGCTCTGCTCAACTCCTTCATACCTAAAGGAGGAGCCGTGCTGTCCGTCAAGGTAAAGCAGATAAAAACTGAAGTTTTCTTGTACACACTTTTACATGATACACTACAGCTGAGCTCGTTCAATCAGAGAGTTCTGGCTGACCGTTCGTAGCCGGAGAAGCAAAACCCAGTCTGCTAAAGCATGAGCATATCTGCATTTATCAGCACAGAACAGTAAGACTTTCAGATTGTATTGTAGAATATCTTTGTAGAATCAAGTCTAGTTTATTTATATAACCCAATATCACAAATCTGCCTCAAGGGGCTTCATACTTTTTTACAAAAAATGTCACTGTCTGTCTTTTGACCCTCAATTCAAATAAGGAAAAAATCCCCTAAAAAACAATTTAATGGGGAAAAAGATATAAAAAAAGAAATGAAAAAAATATGGATGATTAGAAAAACCTGGATGGAAAGATGCAAAAGATGTGTGTAAAAAACACTTTTTTTTAATTTTAATTTGCTTACAGTACATACAATCATGATGATGACAGATTATAAACATATATGAATAATACTATGGATCAATGCGGATATCAAGCAGGTTCCAGGTTTTACTGATAGAAACTGAGCCAAACAAGCTCCTCTTCACCATGGAAACCTGGTTCCGTTGTCATGACGACTGCACATGTATGATAAGATAAAGGGCCCTGGAGGTTGGTCCTACTTCAAACAGGTGAATGTTGTCTGTGAGAGAGATTAACAGCAGTGCATGCTGGGTATTGTCTTAGGTCTACCCATCGGAGTTTGGGAAGGAGAGGCTGAAGGCGGAGGAGACTCAGGGACCGCTGGAGCTGAAGGCTCTGCCCGACGACTCGGAGGACGACAACGAGGAGCAAAAGTAACACACGGCTAGTTTTTGTCTCTTGGGAGGACTTAGTTATATTCTGCAGTTTGTCCCGAACCTTGTATGAAACCAGTGATGTGTTTTTATGGATCAGGTTACAGAAATCACAAAAAACACATTTTCTCTTTGTGCTTACGAGGCACACAAAGTTTTAATTCCCTGAGGTTTTAACATCACCACTACTGAGGCCTCAATCATCCTTCTAAATTCATGGAGTCTCTTGTTTATTGTCTGTGAAGCTCCGATCTTTTAAAATCTCCAGGTTAAAGCTTTCAGAAGTCAAAACTGAAGCATCACAAAGGGGATATTAAGCTTTTGACAGGAAACCGAATGAAACGAAAGTTACTTCACTTAATAATATGGATTTCCCTGGGTTTGAAAATTGTTAGAAACATTTGGGATAATGCAAAACTCAACAAAATATATAACGCGGTTCTAGTCGTTTTTAGACATTTTAATGCAGAACAGTGACATTTAAGCTTCTTAATGCTATTTTCCATTCTCATCTTATTTAATCGTTCTTTGCAATGTGTTTAATGATGAAGTCTTCAAGCTGACGTCTTTTGGTCTGACAATTACATTTTTTTTTGTTGTGCCAGAAATCCCATCTCTGCTTCTACAGTTTAATGTTTTCTTCTTCTGGATCTGATAATGATGTGTGTGTGTGTCCTCTCAGAGGTCACAGGGAGAAGATGCGTGACTACCAGTTCAAGCGGCTGAAGTATTTCTACGCCGTGGTGGAGTGTGACTCGGCCGACACCGCCGCTAAAGTCTACCAGGAGTGTGACGGCTACGAGTACGAGAGCAGCTGCTCCGTCCTCGACCTCCGGTGAGAGGAGACGGAATACAAATCTTAACTCGATGAAACTAATCTAAGAAAAGCAACGACTTAAACCTGCTGTCACTCCTTTTTTTTTTTTTTAACAGGTTTATTCCTGATGGAGAAAAGTTTGACGAGGAGCCCAGAGACGTGGCGACGGACGTGAACCTCACGGCCTACACGCCCAAACTGTTCACCTCCTCCGCCAACGCAACGTCAAAGGTAGGAAGATGTTCATGAACATACTGCCAGTAAAAGTCAGAAGAAAATGTCAATAAAGTGCAATTTTGATGTACTTATACTTGAGTATTTACATTTTATTCTACTTTATACTTTTACTCCTCAAACTTCAAGAGACAAATAGTGTACCTGTTACTCTGCTTCATTTATTTGATGACTTTAGTCTCTTTGTTTATTCATATCAATAAAACAAAATCGCAACAAATAAAATATGATATATTGTTATAAGCTAAATTACCCAGCAGTTTATAAAGTAATTCAAATAATCTCCACCTTTACCAGCTGCTACTTTAAAGTGATGAACACATTAATAGTTTAATCCAGTATTTTAATATACATTATATTACTCTGTACTGGTTACTAGAACAAGCTAGAGCTGATTTTTAAGGCTCTACTTTTATCATTCCTTCAGTTAAAAAGGCTTCGGAGCATTTTCCTACTGGGCCTCTTATCTCTAGAATGGCCTTCTGTTACATGTTGGAGAAGCACGTTCAGTTGAAATATTTGAATCAAGACTGAAAAAACACATTTATTCACTTTAGTACAGCCTGCCCAAGAACTTAGTGGGTTCCGTCACCCTTTAACATCCCTTTTAATGTTGTTTTATTATGTTTGTTTTACTTTAATGTGTGCTTGCTCTGTGATTTGTTCTATTTTTATTATTTTTTAATTGTAAATTGTATTGGTACCATGCAGCGTGGTGATTCTGCATTTTAAAGAAAATTGATTGAACAAGAACTTTAAATAAAGAACCTAGTTATTATTATTTATTTTTTATAAAGACAAACAACAGGACTTTGAGACTGATGTGTGCGAGTCTGTGTTTAACCAATCAGGTGCAGCTGACGTGGGATGAGACGGACAACGATCGTGTCACCGCCCTAAACAGGAAGTTCAACAAGGACGAGCTGCTGGCCATGGACTTCAACGCCTACCTGGCCTCCTCCAGCGAAGAAGAGGAGGAGGGTGAAGAAGGAGGGTTTGTGTTCGGAGATCAGGAGAGTGAAGACGATGACGACACAACAGCAGAGGGTGAGACTGACTACCAGAGACGCGTTACAACATGTGTGTAGATCGTAGAAATTGGATTCTTTGATGATCGGAAGCAGCACTGACGTCTTCTTTGTTGGTGTTGTAGCCAAACGGACAGAGGAGCCCGCCGTGGAGGAGAAACCTCAGAAGGAAGACAGGAAGAAGAAAAGCGAGGAGCAGATCTCCAAGTACAGAGAGCTGCTGAAAGGCATCCAGGTCAAAGAGAAGAAGCTGCACGAGGACAAAGACATGGAGATGGAGATCACCTGGGTGCCAGGTAGGACGAGACATTTGCATCTCCATCTGACATTTGAATTGCTTCCATGCAACACAGCCTTTCTTAAAACCGTTCTAATTTAAATACCAGTAATTTATTACTCTACCATGAACTGCTTTTGCAAATATTAACTTGTTTTTTGTAGGTTTTCTTTGTTTTTGCTTTGTTAAAGAAATGTCTTCTCTATTTTTAAAGTCTCCGGTCTTGCTATCAGCGGCCCGTTAGAACAAAGGGTCGATATGTCCGTTGGTGTTTGCAGTAAACGAAACGGTCCTGTAAGCCCTCAGTTAGCAGCAGCTTTTGAGCTGTAGTTAGTTTCTTAATTGTGCATTTTGTCCGTCTGCAGGTCTGAAGGAGACGACGGAGCAGCTGGTGAAGAAGAAGATGGAGGGGAAGGACAAGATGACGCCCTGGGAGGGGTTCCTGCAGAAGAAGAAAGACCGGAAGAAGCAGAAGAAATCTCATAAAAAAGAGGTAAGTTTAACTGCCCGCCAACACAAACAGCCAACACAAAGCGGCCAGATGCATAAAACTCTCTGCGAGATTCACAACTAAGGCTGTTTAATTAATCTCAATCATTAAGGAGCTGGGCGCACATGCACAAGCCTCATTTCCACTGCTGGTGATGAATGGATGTAGGAACGCTCCCAAACACCTGTCACTGAGAAATGAGGCGAAGAAAACATTACTCAACCAACAGATTTTATTGGGCAGACCTTTTAAGTCCTCACTGTTCCCTCTGCGGTTTCAATAATCCCTTTTTTATATTCCCCTTTGCATCAGGGAGAGGATGAGGACGAGCTCAGTGACGAAGACCTTCCTCCAGACGTGGATTTCAGTGACCCGTTCTTTGCAGAGGAGTTCGCCGCTACAGGTGATCAATACCGTCAGTCAATCACAGTAGAGCTTGTAGGGCACGCTCATGTTATTTTCCTTTATTTTTCATTTTAGTATGAAAGTGGAGAAATTAAGCTTTGTAGCTCAGGTCTAATGTTAAGTACAGGTTTTATTCTGAATATATGTAGTAATAAGAGATTCCCAAATCCATTTAAACATTAAGCACAGTTCTCTAACCATGTATTATGTTTTATGTGGATGTGGTTACGTCGGTCTAAGACATTATAATTGAGTTTGTTTTGCCCTAACAAAAACACACTGAAACTAAATGTATAAAAACGTAACTTTTCTGAAAAACTCATAATAAAACTAGCGAAAACCTCCAAAAATTGAAAAGTCCAAACTAAAATTAAAATGTATTGAAAATTCAAAACTATTATAACCTCGGTACATGACACAACTTGTATATAAACGTATATTGCAGTTGTTTTATCATGTTAATAAGAATTATTACTCATGAAAGTTGGAACAGTAAGCAGACTTTATGAGTTTAGATTATTATTAAGTTTTGCAGCAGTTTGACGCTTAGTGTTCAGTGACAGTTATGCCTGATGCTTCTGCAGACACGAAGAAGAAACAGAAGGGGAAGAAGAAGAAGGAAGAGGAGCGGACGGTTGAGGAGGAAGAGGAGCTGGAGAAACAAAAGGTCAGAGTTTAGTCCCAAAAAAAAAAAGAAATCACCAAACCTGTGGATCGGAGCGCCGACCAGCTCTCAACCTGTTTGTTTGTGTTTCTGGTTGCAGGCGGAGATGGCTCTGCTGATGGAGGACGACGGCAACGAAGCCAAACACAAACACTTCAACTACGACAGGATCGTGGAGGAGCAGAACCTGAGCAAGAAGAAGAGGAAGAAGCTGCTGAAGAAGGGCGAGGAGCCGCTGGAGGGCGACGACTTCCAGGTTCGTGTGATGATAACCAAATTATTTAGAGTTCATCCAAATCTAAAAAACATATTTGCTCAGTTTCCTGTCGTGGCGTTTAGCAAAGCAAATCTCTTTTTTTTTGTTTGTCCCAGTTTTGAGATTTAATTTAATTTGTGGTGCTTTACCCCGAAAGGTTTTTTAAACTCCCCACCTTTACATTTTTTTGAAGCAATGCATACAAAGCTTCATCTTTTACTTTGACATTAGCCATTCTGAATCAACATTCAAATGCTGCAAAGCTTCTTCTTTCTGCATTGTGTTTAAACCAGGTGTTTCTGCACAAGGTCATATAGAAATCCGGCTACAACGGTATTATTAGAACTATACCATTTGTAGATATAGATTCCAGTGGTGGCTACGTAGGATTGCTTTCAACTTGTGTGATCCAAACATTTCCAGTCAAAAAATCGAAATGTACTGAAACGATGGGTGTAATTTGTAACGTAATGTTTTAAGCAACGTGTTTTTATCTAATGAAATATTCTGCTACGATCCATATTCAAAAACGGTTTTCTCTCAGTCATGCCCCTTATTAACGGGGCGGTCTTGCAGCAATCTAACAGCACCATAAATTACATTTATATAGCCACAATAACAAACAAAAAAAATCATTTTTTTCCATTTTTTTTAGGGTGATGACATAAAATATGAAGGTAGACATTAGAAATGTCATTCGTAAAACTCAAAAGAAGCATCGAATGTAAAAAAATATCTTTAGATACCGCCCTAGATTTAAGCAGATACAAGTATAAATCTTCCTGTAGGCACCCATAGGTGGTGGCTGCTGTATAAAATTATAATAAATGCCATATTCAGAGAAAATTCAGGGAAAGGGAAGACAGTGAAGCAAAGTCTGCTCACTCTGTCGTTAAATGGATGAAACATAAACGATAATAATAATACTATACTAATACTGACTGAGACGAGTCCGAAGTGAGCGTTGAAATACAATCGGATGACAAAGAGTGTCTTTGTGATATTTTATTTCTTCTAAGAAAGAGGCAAGAGTTTACAGAGTAATGCACTGGTGAGAAAGGCTTCACTCTGAATATAAAGGGACAAAACAAGCGGGGTGATCAGGGCTACTGGCGCCTCCCTACACCTGGCCTGTGGATATAATATCTTCACACATACACAAATAGCATTCCCACAGTATAACTAAAACCTAAAGTTGTTACCATTACGTGAGTTAAACGTGTCCACATCTGTGTCCTTTCGTAACCAACCCTCTCCCGTCTGTCCGTGTGTCCAGGTGGACGTTAAGGACCCTCGTTTCCAGGCCATGTTCACCTCCCACCTGTTCAACCTGGACCCCTCAGACCCCAGCTACAAGAAGACCAAAGCCACGCAGAGCATCCAGGTCGAGAAGCAGCGGCGTCGAGGGGAGGAGCAGCGGCGGAGGGAGGACGCGCTGACCGCTGGGCCCGTCCCGGACGCCGGTCAACAGGAAGTGGAAGGGAACAAACGGGAAAATGACTCTGACGCTCCGACACATGAGGGCACCTCGAAGAAATCCATGGACCCCGGTCTGTCCATGCTCATCAAGTCCATCAAAAGCAAAACGGAGCAGTTTCAGGCTCGGAAGAAACAGAAGTTCGTTTAGGTTTGACTCAAATTTGGAAACAGACGTTTTTAACAAGAAAACGGACTGAGACTCTGGCTCCTCCTAAAAGGATGACTGACACAGTCAACGCTTTAACTGTTTAGTTTCTCGTGATGAACTGCCGTATTTTGTAGAGGAAATATACCACAAGAGATGAGGAATTGAGCATGTTTTGTAGTAAAGACTCAATCCTGCTGCATCAAATCATGTTGAAATGTTTTATTTTTTACACGTATAAAAATCAGTACAGTTATTTAAAAGTCATTGTAGAAAATAGCAGTGATAGTCTGAGCCTCATGCTAGAACAAGTAGAATGACGTTTGAGTGGTTTAAGATTTTTATTTTTTTTCATTCCCAGATTTTTCAGTAGTTAGATTTAATAGTAACAGTTGTTATTTCAATGTGTCAGATATTAAGTAAACATTTATAAGGATCACATCAAAAGTTGAATAACAAAGCCTTGAATAAAACAGCTGGCGATGACACATTTGTCCTTTCCTCTGTGGATTTCCATCATCAGATTTGAAACTATGCAGTTTGATTTTTTTCTTTTCTTTTCTATTTACTCACATATCCTTGTGAATAAAACTTTCCGCAAATGGAGAGTAACACGCAGCTTTAATACGTCCATTTCATGGGTGTAGGTCATGTTGACGGGGACGCACACCTCCTCATTAACGGGTCGTGTTAATCCGGCTGAAACAAGTTCATCCAGTCAAAGTTTGTTGAATTTGACTCGGAAGGCTCATAGGAGGTTTAGGATATGAATATGTTCTTGCATGAGGCCCGTTATCTGACGATCAAACTCATTTACAAACATAATTACAGTTTTAGATTTGACAAAACATAATCTATTCATATCATCCTCAAACAGGAAATATAACTCCGTATCTTCACACATTAATTCCTGATTTTTGAAGCCAAATATTAAATGGTGCGTTTCATTTGGAATGGTGATACACAAACCGTGATCTACGCTTCATTCAAGCCATTATTTTCCAAATGACAGCACGTCTGCGTAAAAAGAAGGTTGTTGGATTTCTTTACATTGTTGGTTTGACGGTTTACAGAAAAACACAGTTGAAACCTTTTGTCTCTGCGCCTTCCTTCAACATTTACCTGTTTTTTTAAATTGAAGAATTAACGCAAGTGGCTCGATCAGCAACATGAAATCAAAGGCACTTAATCAGGTGCTATATGAACTTTATCTTCTATACGAGTATTAACATCTAAAGTGCAGCGTTAGTTTAAAGGTGGATGTTAAATCTCTCTGTAGCCCCTTTCAGACGTGGAACCCGTCACTCTGCTGAGCTTAGTAGTCTGAAAAGTTACGACTTTTTGATTTTGTCACTCTTCCAATAGCAGGTCCATTATTTAGTTATGTACTTTGCCTATTAGTTCAGAGATGTTTACCGCATAAACATCCACAATAAGAGGTTCAAGACATTTTCCTAACGGCTCAGGTAACATGCAATCGTACATATAAAATCATGATGTTTAAACAGCACGGCGGCCAATTACGAAAGACTAGTAATTGATACTTTAAATGCTAGACTATATGGTGATTGAGAGGGATTGTTATACATTGTTTTTTTTGCTTTTTTTTTAGGAAAATCATACTCATTCTGCCTTTTGAGTAACTGGTATCCTGCAGAAACATTGTCAAATACTGTTGTAATTGGTCTCCATGCTGTTTAAACATTATGATCTTATGTGTCAAATTCCAGGTGATGTAACTACTCACACCTGAACCGTACAGAAAACATTATGAGGTCTTAACCATTTTACCTGTCGTGTCTGAAAGGGGCTTTTAATCACAGTGACAGAGTCTTGATTAGGCTCTTATGGTCCCGGGTATTCAAACACAGCAGCCGCTCCCATCCCGGTCCCGATGCACATGGACACAACGCCGTACGCCCTGAAGACGGGGGGGATATAAAACACAAGAGAGGAACGGTAAGGAAACTTAAATGCTGTGTTGGTGAGAAACGGTGATTATCTGTGTTTGAGACGAACCTCCTTCCTCGGCGTCGGAGCTCGTTGAGCAGCGTCACCACCTGTCGAGCTCCGGTGCAGCCCAGAGGGTGACCCAGAGCGATGGCTCCCCCGTTAGGGTTCACCTTCTCCAGAGGGATCCCCAGCTTCTCCACGCAGTACACCGCCTGAGACGCAGTAAAGGGTCAGTCCGGCCAAAACACACAGAAACATTCACACTTACAAGTTTTGTTGGGTTTTTTTCATTGCAGAGATTCTTGACTTCATCCATACGTCTCTCTCAAGAAACACCTCATTTTGGTTAGTTCGTATCAGTAGAAAATAGATTCTTGGTAACAGAGATACTGTTTCCAGAGAGACTTAAGCATCGTTTATACTTTATGCGCTGAATTATTCTCCGAAACGCCAGAGTGCGTACAAACTAAATTAACTGTGAAGAAAAAGACAACGATTGTAACTCAGATATATGCAGATAGACTGTAGGTGTAACGAGGAGGGATTGTAATTGCCTGTAGACTCATATTTCATATTCATGGACTATTGTATTGACTTTGTACAAGCTCTGTAAAGAAACGTTAAATATTACATGCATAATAAAGAAACAAAGGTTGAATATCCTGTAAATAATTAGGTTTGGCTGCAAAATATTGACTAAAATGTCACTGTTTCTAAAGTATTTAATTATTATTTTTGACAGTGAAGTGACTGCGCGCTCAATTAGGCGAGTATAAACTAAGTATTACAGATGCACAAAGAGAAAAAACTATCTTAAGTGGGAATGCAGTACATTTTTGTTTTGTTTCTTTGTGAACTGACCCTTTAAAAAGAAGCACATGTAGTGAGATAAAATATGTAACGTATCTTCTTAACTTACAAAAACCAAAGTCCACAGTTAGGTCTGAACTCACCTGACTGGCAAAGGCCTCGTTGATTTCAAACACGTCGATATCGTCCACAGTCAGTCCTGAGGGAGGAAAGAGAGGGAGATTTATACAGAGTACTTTCAGGATTATTAAATACCAATAACTATATTTACAGAACTTCCAATTTAACATAACGTGGTGACAGTTGAGGAGGCAATGGTGGAAGAATTCTTTTTCTTTAATAAAAGTATTAATACTACAGTGAAGAAATACTTGAACAAGTAAACTTCCTGCATTCAAAGTGTTATTTAAGAAAAAGCACAAAAGTATTAGCATCAAAATGTTCAATATGTACCCAAAGTACGCCCATTTAAAGTGGCCCATTTCAGAATATATTATATTATTCTCGTATAATTACTGATGCATTAATGTGTTCATTGCCTTAAAGTTGCAGCTAGTAAATGTGGGGCTTTTTAAAATGTATTTATATATCTAAAATAAATAATTTTATTGGTTAATAATGCTTTGTGCTAATCTTAATCTAAATCAAATAAATAATGTGCAGTAAAAAGTACAGTATTTCCCTCTGAGATATAGTAGAGTAGAAGTATAAAGAAGTATATAAAAAAATTAAAATATGAAATGGAAGTACTTGTGTACACTACTTGAGTAAATGTTACTTGTCATCACTGTGAGGATGTAAACGTCTTACCAGCCTGCTCCAGAGCTGCAGGGATGGCGAATGCCGGTCCGATACCCATGACATCCGGAGGGACCCCCACCACCGCACTGGCCCTCAGGACCCCCAGGACCGGCAGACCCAGAGCCTCGACCGCAGACCTGCGACCAATCAGCACGGCCGCCGCCCCGTCGCTCACCTGGCTGGAGTTACCTGAGGACGAAAACATGTGTTGGAGTCAACAACAGCTGGGAGGAAGATGAACGTCTGCTAGTGAAGAACACCGACCTGCTGTGGTGCTGCCGTCCGGTTTGAAGGCCGGCCGCAGTTTGTTCAGTCCCGCCAGAGTCGTTCCCGCTCTGATGCCGTCGTCCTTGGCGACCGTCACCTGGCGCTCCTTGCCCTCGTTGTCCTCAAACCTGGTGGTGACGGGAACGATCTCCTGCTCGAACAGACCGGAGCTCTGCGCCCGGGCCGCTCTGTGGGGATGAGGTTAAATATTGTCACCAAACCATTATAATAATAATAATAATAATTTTTTCCATGATTTTTTTTACATGCAACACTAAGACTGTTTAATTACTTTTTTTTCGATACTATACAATTACTTTTTAAATTACTTTTTCGACATACTATGAGTTTTTGACATAATATACTTTGATTTTTAATTTACTTTTTGGACAAAATATACTATGAATGTTTTACATACTATACTATAACTTTTTGGGGTCTTTTTTCGAAATACAATACTATGTTTTCTTTAACTTACTATGTTATTTTTTAATAAACTATACTTAGACTTTTCAACACACCATACTTTGATTTATTTCATTGCTTTTTTGAACATACGATACTATGGACTTTTTGAATTAAAGATTTTCATGATTTTCATCAACATACATTTTTTTTACATGCTGTACTATGCATTGTATTTTAACTTTTTGGACATAATATACTATGATTTTTTTATGATACTATACTATGACTTTTTTATGACTTTTTCAACATACTATACTATGATTTTTTTTTTTGACTTTTTAATGACTTTTTCGACTATGCTATTATATTACTTCATGATTTTTTTTTGACATACTATACTATGACTTTTCTTTGACTTTTTTGACATATACTATGACTTTTTAATTACTTTTTCCGACATGCTATACTATACTTTTTATGACTCTTTTCAACATGCTAAACTATGATTTTTTTTATGATTTTTCACATGCAATTTTTTTCGACATACTATACATGCTAAACTATGACTTTTTATGACTTTTTTCGACATGCTATACTATGACGATTTTTTTATGACTTTTCAACATGCTATACTATGACGTTTTTTATGACTTTTTTGACATGCTATACTATGACGTTTTTTTATGACTTTTTTCGACATGCTATACTATGACTTTTTTTTATGACTTTTTATGACTTTTTTTCGACATGCTATAATATGACGTTTTTTTATGACTTTTTTGACATGCTATACTATGACGATTTTTATGATTTTTTATGACTTTTTTCAACATGCTAAACTATGATTTTTTTTATGACTTTTTTTGACATGCTATACTATGACGTTTTTTTTATACTATTTATGACTTTTTTTTGCTAAACTATGATTTTTTTATGACTTTTTAATGACTTTTTCGACATGCTATACTATGACGTTTTTATGACTTTTCAACATGCTATACTATGACGTTTTTTATGACTTTTTGCTATATGACGTTTTTTATGACTTTTTTCGACATGCTTAATATGACGATGACTTTTTTCGACATGCTATACTATGACGTTTTTTATGATGTTTTTATGACTTTTTCAACATGCTAAACTATGACGTTTTTTTTATGACTTTTTTTCATGCAATACTATGTTTTTCGACATACTTTTATGAATTTTTTTCGCCATGCTAAACTATGATTTTTTTATGACGTTTTTATGACTTTTCGACATGCTTACTATGACGTTTTTTTATGACTTTTTTATGACATGCTATACTATGACGGTTTTTTTATGATTTTTTCGACATGCTATACTATGACGTTTTTTATGACATTTTTGACTTTTTTCGACATGCTAAATTTACTATGACTTTTTTCGACATGCTATACTATGACGTTTTTTTTTTAACTTTTTTTCGACATGCTATACTATGACGTTTTTTTTATGACATTTTTGATGACTTTTTTTCGACATGCTATACTATGACTTTTTTTTATGACTTTTTACATGCTATACTTTTTTTTTTTTAACTTTTTTTGACATGCTATACTATGATTTTTTTTTATGACTTTTTAATTACTTTTTTCGACATGCTATACTATGACGTTTTTTTATGACTTTTTTCGATGTACATGTACTTCCTACCGCAGGTTAAAAAGAAAAGTGCAACCTGCACAGTCAATGATGGTGCTCTTCTACATTGCAATCACTGAGTTCCTCCTCATCTCCTTCGTCACCATTTGTACGCTGCTGCATCAGTAAAGGAAAAGTTTAGACTGCAGCGGATCATTTGCTCTGCTCAGAAGGTGATTGGCTGCACTTTGACCTCCATCCAGGTCCCTGAGGCGGGCAGGAAAGATTGCTGGTGACCTCATCAAAGCCCTGGACCCGATGACGTGGCCTCCTATCACCTCCCATACTACATGTTACATTAATGTCTTTAGATAGGTCTTCATGCGTTACAATAAAACAATTATTTTGGGGCTTTTCTCTCTGTACATTGTTTGTTCTTTTATACTTCATAATGTGAATCTTTCCAATTTCCCTGAAAAGTGCATGAATTTTCAATAAAATCTTCAAATCACTTTTATTCATGTATATTGTGCATATTGTAATTGTTTGCATGATTAGTGCAGTTTTCTTCTGTATCTGACTGTATCACATACTATGATATTACTTTCATATACTATACTAATGTGAGGTGAATTTATGGAAGGGTTAAGATAAAGAAAGCAAAATATAAACATGAATCAATTTCAGATAATGTATAAAAAAAACTGAATTTCAGAGCTACAAGGATGAGGATGGGGCCCCATATCTCTCAGGACTGTGATGATTGTTTTTTTGTTTTACGTATTAAGATGATTATTAACTAGTTTATCAGATACATATTATGTTGGTTATTCAAGTCATAAAAAGGGGTAGGAACTTTGCTGTAATTTACGGTATATACTTAGTGTTCTTTTTATCGGTTATTCTTGATTGGTTGCATGTTCAAATAAATCTATATCTATACTAATCTAAAGCGTGACTTACTATACTAAGACTTTTTTCATGATTTTTATTTGACATGCTATACTATGACGTTTTTTTTAATGACTTTTTTCGACATGCTATACTATGAAGTTGTTTTATGACTTTTTTCGACATATATGACGGTTTTTATGACTTTTTTTTTTTTACATGCTATATACTATGACTTTTTTTTTTGACTTTTTTTTTATGACTTTTTTCGACATGCTATACTATGACGTTTTTTTATTTTTTATGACTTTTTTTTCGACATATATGACTTTTTTATGACTTTTTTATGACTTTTTTCGACATGCTATACTATGACGTTTTTTATGACTTTTTTTCGATGACTTTTTATGACTTTTTTTCGACATGCTATACTATGACGTTTTTTTATGACTTTTTTATGACTGCTATACTATGACGTTGTTTTATTTTTTTCGACATATTTTTTTATGACTTTTTTTTTTTCGACATGCTATACTATGACGTTTTTTATGACTTTTTTATGACTTTTTTCGACATGCTATACTATGACGTTTTTTATGACTTTTTTCGACTTTTTTATGAATACTATGACGTTTTTTATTTACTTTTTTATGACTTTTTTCGACATGCTATACTATGAAGGTGTTTTATGACTTTTTTCGACATATATGACTTTTTTATGACTTTTTTCGACATGCTATACTATGACGTTTTTTATGACTTTTCTATGACTTTTTTCGACATGCTATACTATGAAGTTGTTTTATGACTTTTTTCGACATACTATACTATGACGTTTTTTTATGACTTTTTCTATGACTTTTTTCGACATGCTATACTATGACGTTTTTTTATGACTTTTCTATGACTTTTTTTTTTTCGACATGCTATACTATGAAGTTTTTTATGACTTTTTTCGACATATATGACTTTTTTATGATTTTTTCGACATGCTATACTATGACGTTTTTTATGACTTTTCTATGACTTTTTTCGACATACTATACTATGACGTTTTTTTTATGACTTTTTATGATTTTTTTCGACATGCTATACTATGACGTTTTTTTTAAACTTTTTTCGACATGCTATACTATGACGTTTTTTTATGACTTTTCTATGACTTTTTTTTTCGACATGCTATACTATGACGTTTTTTATGACTTTTTTATGACTTTTTTCGACATGCTATACTATGCGTTTTTTTATTACTTTTTATGACTTTTTTCGACATGCTATACTATGACGTTTTTTTTAAACTTTTTTCGACATGCTATACTATGAAGTTGTTTTATGACTTTTTTCGACATGACTTTTTTATGATTTTTTTGACATTTTATACTATGACGTTTTTTTATGACTTTTTTGACTTTTTTCGACATGCTATACTATGACGTTTTTTATAAACTTTTTTCGACATGCTATACTATGACGTTTTTTTATGACTTTTTTATGATTTTTTTCGACATGCTATACTATGACGTTTTTTTATGACTTTTTTATGACTTTTTTCGACATGCTATACTATGACGTTTTTTTATGACTTTTTGCTATACTATGACTTTTTTATTTATGACTTTTTTCGACATGCTATACTATGACGTTTTTTTATGACTTTTTTATGATTTTTTTCGACATGCTATACTATGACGTTTTTTATGACTTTTCTATGACTTTTTTCGACATGCTATACTATGAAGTTGTTTTATGACTTTTTTCGACATATATGACTTTTATGATTTTTTTGACTTTTTTCGACATGCTATACCATTACTTTTTTATGACTTTTTTATGACTTTTTTCGACATGCTATAATATGACTTTTTAAATGACTTTTTTTCGACATGCTATACTATGACATTTTTTATACTTTTTTATGACTTTTTTTGCTATACTATGACGTTTTTTATTTACTTTTTCATGACTTTTTTCGACATGCTATACTATGACGTTTTTTTTACTTTTTATGACTTTTTTCGACATGCTATACTATGAAGTTGTTTTATGACTTTTTTCGACATATATGACTTTTTTATGATTTTTTATGATTTTTTTCGACATGCTATACTATGACGTTTTTTTATGACTTTTTATGATTTTTTTCGACATGCTATACTATGACGTTTTTTATTTACTTTTTAACGACTTTTTTTCGACATGCTATACTATGACTTTTTTAATGACTTTTTTCGACATGCTATACTATGACTTTTTTAATGACTTTTTTCGACATGCTATACTATGACGTTTTTTATGATTTTTTTATGACCTTTTTCGACATGCTATACTATGATGTTTTTTATGACTTTTCGACATGCTGACGTTTTTTTATGACTTTTTTGTGACTTTTTTCGACATGCTATACTATGACGATTTTTATGATTTTTTCATGACACATGCTATACTATGACGTTTTCTTTAAACTTTTTTGCTATACTATGACGTTTTTTTTAAACTTTTTTCGACATGCTATACTATGACGTTTTTTTATGACTTTTTTCGACATGCTATACTATGACGTTTTTTTATGACTTTATTATGACTTTTTTAGACATGCTATACTATGACGGTTTTTTTTATGACTTTTTCGACATGCTATACTATGACGTTTTTTTATGACTTTTTTCGATGTACATGTACTTCCTACCGCAGGTTAAAAAAGAAAAGTGCAACCTGCACAGTCAATGATGGTGCTCTTCTACATTGCAATCACTGAGTTCCTCCTCATCTCCTTCGTCACCATTTGTACGCTGCTGCATCAGTAAAGGAAAAGTTTAGACTGCAGCGGATCATTTGCTCTGCTGAGGAGGTGATTGGCTGCACTTTGACCTCCATCCAGGTCCCTGAGGCGGGCAGGAAAGATTGCTGGTGACCTCATCAAAGCCCTGGACCCGATGACGTGGCCTCCTATCACCTCCCATACTACATGTTACATTAATGTCTTTCGATAGGTCTTCATGCGTTCCAATAAAACAATTATTTTGGGGCTTTTCTCTCTGTACATTGTTTGTTCTTTTATACTTCATAATGTGAATCTTTCCAATTTCCCTGAAAAGTGCATGAATTTTCAATAAAATCTTCAAATCACTTTTATTCATGTATATTGTGCATATTTTAATTGTTTGCATGATTAGTGCAGTTTTCTTCTGTATCTGACTGTATCACATACTATGATATTACTTTCATATACTATACTAATGTGAGGTGAATTTATGGAAGGGTTAAGATAAAGAAAGCAAAATATAAACATGAATCAATTTCAGATAATGTATAAAAAAAACTGAATTTCAGAGCTACAAGGATGAGGATGGGGCCCCATATCTCTCAGGACTGTGATGATTGTTTTACGTATTAAGATGATTATTAACTAGTTTATCAGATACATATTATGTTGGTTATTCAAGTCATAAAAAGGGGTAGGAACTTTGCTGTAATTTACGGTATATACTTAGTGTTCTTTTTATCGGTTATTCTTGATTTGTTGCATGTTCAAATAAATCTATATCTATACTAATCTAAAGCGTGACTTACTATACTAAGACTTTTTTCATGATTTTTATTTGACATGCTATACTATGAAGTTGTTTTATGACTTTTTTCGACATATATGACGGTTTTTATGACTTTTTTTTGACTTGCTATACTATGACGTTTTTTATGACTTTTCTATGACTTTTTTTCGACATACTATACTATGACGTTTTTTTATGACTTTTCTGTGACTTTTTTCGACATGCTATACTATGACGTTTTTTTATGACTTTTTATGATTTTTTTCCGACATGCTATACTATGACGTTTTTTTATGACTTTTCTATGATTTTTTTCGACATGCTATACTATGACGTTTTTTTTAAACTTTTTTCGACATACTATACAACGTTTTTTATTTACTTTTTTATGACTTTTTTCGACATGCTATACTATGAAGTTGTTTTATGACTTTTTTCGACATATATGACTTTTTTATGATTTTTTTCGACATGCTATACTATGACGTTTTTTTATGACTTTTTTATGATTTTTTTCGACATGCTATACTATGAAGTTGTTTTATGACTTTTCGACATATATGATTTTTTTATGATTTTTCTATGACTTTTTTCGACATGCTATACTATGACGTTTTTTTATGACTTTTCTATGACTTTTTTCGACATGCTATACTATGACGTTTTTTATGACTTTTTTATGATTTTTTCGACATGCTATACTATGACGTTTTTTATAACTTTTTTATGACTTTTTTCGACATGCTATACTATGACGTTTTTTATGACTTTTCTATGACTTTTTTCGACATGCTATACTATGAAGGTGTTTTATGACTTTTTTCGACATATATGACTTTTTTATGATTTTTTTCGACATGCTATACTATGACGTTTTTTTATGACTTTTTTATGATTTTTTTCGACATGCTATACTATGAAGTTGTTTTATGACTTTTTTCGACATATATGACTTTTTTATGATTTTTCTATGACTTTTTTCGACATGCTATACTATGACGTTTTTTTATGACTTTTCTATGACTTTTTTCGACATGCTATACTATGACGTTTTTTTATGACTTTTTTATGATTTTTTTCGACATGCTATACTATGACGTTTTTTAAAACTTTTTTACGACTTTTTTCGACATGCTATACTATGACTTTTTTTATGACTTTTCTTATGACTTTTTTCGACATGCTATATACTATGAAGGTGTTTTATGACTTTTTTCGACATATATGACTTTTTTATGATTTTTTTCGACATGCTATACTATGACGTTTTTTTATGACTTTTCTATGACTTTTTTCGACATGCTATACTATGACGTTTTTTTAAAACTTTTTTCGACATGCTATACTATGACGTTTTTTATTTACTTTTTTATGACTTTTTTCGATATGCTATACTATGACGTTTTTTTTTAACTTTTTCGACATGGTATACTATGACGTTTTTTATTTACTTTTTTTTCGACATGCTATACTATGAAGTTGTTTTATGACTTTTTTTCGACATATATGACTTTTTTATGATTTTTCTATGACTTTTTTCGACATACTATACTATGACGTTTTTTTATGACTTTTTTATGATTTTTTTCGACATGCTATACTATGACGTTTTTTATGACTTTTCTATGACTTTTTTCGACATGCTATACTATGAAGGTGTTTTATGACTTTTTTCGACATATATGACTTTTTTATGATTTTTTTCGACATGCTATACTATGACGTTTTTTTTTAACTTTTTTATGAATTTTTTCGACATGCTATACTATGACGTTTTTTATGATTTTTTTCGACATGCTATACTATGAAGGTTTTTATGACTTTTTTTCGACATGCTATACTATGACGTTTTTTTATGACTTTTCTATGACTTTTTTCGACATGCTATACTATGAAGGTGTTTTATGACTTTTTTTTTTCGACATATATGACTTTTTTATGATTTTTTGATTTTTTCGACATGCTATACTATGACGTTTTTTTATGACTTTTTTATGATTTTTTTCGACATGCTATACTATGACGTTTTTTTATGACTTTTCTGTGACTTTTTTCGACATGCTATACTATACTATGACTTTTTTATGACTTTTTTCGATATGCTGTACTATGACGGTTTTTTATGACTTTTTTATGACTTTTTTCGACATGCTATACTATGACGTTTTTTTATGACATTTTATGACTTTTTTATTTTTTTTCGAATGCTATACTATGAAGTTTTTTTATGACTTTTTTCGACATATATGACTGCTATACTATGACGTTTTTTATGACTTTTTCTATGACTTTTTTCGACATGCTATACTATGACGTTTTTTTATGACTTTTCTGTGACTTTTTTCGACATGCTATACTATGACGTTTTTTATGACTTTTCTATGACTTTTTTCGACATGCTATACTATGAAGTTGTTTTATGACTTTTTTTCGACATATATGACTTTTTTATGATTTTTTTCGACATGCTATACTATGACGTTTTTTATTTACTTTTTCATGACTTTTTTCGACATGCTATACTATGACGTTTTTTATGACTTTTTTATGACACATGCTATACTATGACGTTTTTTATGACTTTTTTCGACTTTTTTTCGACATGCTATACTATGACGGTTTTTATGACTTTTTTCGACATGCTATGACTTTTTTATATGACTTTTTTTCGACATGCTATACTATGACGTTTTTTATGACTTTTCTATGACTTTTTTTCGACATGCTATACTATGACGGTTTTTATGACTTTTTTTTCGACATATATGACTATTTTTTTCGACATGCTATTATGACGTTTTTTATGACTTTTTTATGATTTTTTTCGACATGCTATACTATGAAGTTTTTTTATGACTTTTTTCGACATATATGACTTTTATGATTTTTTTCGACATGCTATACTATGACGTTTTTTTATACTTTTTTATGACATTTTTTACTATGAAGTTGTTTTTTTTTTTATGACTTTTTTTTACATGCTATACTATGACGTTTTTTTATGACTTTTTTGACTTTTTTCGACATGCTATACTATGACGTTTTTTATGACTTTTTATGACTTTTTTCGACATGCTATACTATGACGTTTTTTTATGACTTTTTATGATTTTTTTCGACATGCTATACTATGACGTTTTTTTATGACTTATTTATGATTTTTTTCGACATGCTATACTATGACGTTTTTTAATGACTTTTTGTGACTTTTTTCGACATGCTATACTATGAAGTTTTTTTTTTTTATGATATGACGTTTTTTTATGACTTTTTTCGATATGCTATACTATGACGGTTTTTTATGACTTTTTTCGATATGCTATTATGACATGCTATACTATGAAGGTTTTTATGACTTTTTTATGACTTTTTTCGACATGCTATACTATACTATGACGTTTTTTTATGACTTTTTTCGACATGCTATACTATGACGTTTTTTTATGATTTTTTAAAACTTTTTTTGCCATACTATGACTTTTTTTATGACTTTTTTCAACATGCTATACTATGACTTTTTTCAACATGCTATACTATGACATTTTTAAGGTCTTCTTTGATACACTACATTATGACTTTTATATGACTTTCATGACATTTTTCTACAAACATTTACTTCTTTAACAGTTCTTTTGAGTCCAGGCTCAGGTCTATGCCAAATTCTAAGATATATTCCCTAAAGGTGTCCCTGGAAATAGCGGTCACGAGAAAGGGACGGATGGACGGACGGAGGAACAGGTGGACAGACAGACAACCTGAACAGCGTGGAGCCATAAAAACTTCACTGCACTCACTTTTGCTGAGAACTGAGAGCGAAGGCGTCCTGCTTTTCTCTGGAGATCCCGAATCTCTCTGCGACGTTCTCTGAGGTGATGCTGTAAAAACAAAGAACATGTGGATCACATCCTCCATTGACCTGGGCCAGGTGGTGCGGAATCAATTTGGGGGAAATACATTGTTTGTAAATTGGGTTTTTTTATTTTATTATATAAACACTTTTCAGGGCCACATCACAAAATTTGAGATTAACGGCACATTTTTGGATGAGACATGTTGTGGTTACTATAACACGTTTTGGTATTATATAAATACCATAAAACCAAATATGGGATTATAAAAAACTCATTAAAGGGATTGGTATAACACATTTGGGATCATAGCAAGTTTAAGGATAAAAATATGTGGAAATGACGGCATTTTTGGAGATTGTGATCACAGATTTTGGAATGATAACAAATACAGTTTGAGATTGTTAAAACAAATTGGAGCATATCACAAATGTTCTGTTGTGTGAGCAGCAGAGGTCTCACCCCATCGGGATGATGCAGTCTCTGGCTTTGTCGATGTCGGTCAGCCTGGAGCTCAAATCTCCTGGATTTCCTAGCTCACGCAGAGACATGCTCTCCACGCTGACAAACACACAAACACACAGTTTTATACTGGTAAAGAAAAGAAACATTTTTTGTACCCTTTCACACTGAATGATAAATAAACGTACCCACAGGCGAGGCCCAGGTCAATGGATCTGCTCCTGATGGCTCCTGATCACACACAGCGTTACAAACAGAGTAAACACACGTTGTATTTATGTTAATGAGTGATGACTGGAGAGTTTGTACCTGCGATGTTGAACAGAGCCTGCAGTCCAGAGGAGCACTGTCTGTTGGTGGTGTAGCAGGGTACCGTCTCTGGAAACCCACTGAAACCAAGACAGAGCCGTGAGACACAGTGTGACTGAATGAAGGAGGATGAGCGAGTGAATCAGTGATGATGATGATGATGATGATGATGATGAGTGATGATGATGAGTCTGACCTGAGGAAGTGAGCCACCCTGGCCATCAGAGCACCGGCACCGGGCTGCAACACATTACCTGCAGACAGCAACAAACAGGTCAACAAACAGGGCATTCTATAATCAAAAATCTATAATTAAAAATCTATAATTAAAAATCTATAACACCAGAGTCAGAGTAGAAAACAATCTGCTGCAATGGAATTAATTAATAATTAATTAGGATTTATAAATATTATTATTAATAAAGTTTAATTACATTTTTTCTGCCTTCAAGAAAAAAGGAAATATGGCTGCCTGTTAGACTTCCCATAATGTCTTAAACTATAAAATATCTTAATATATTTTATGTATTAAAACCTTTTAATTCATTGATATTTGTAACATGAACTTTGTTGTAGAAGAAGTACTCAGATATTTTACTTAAGTAAAACTAGCAATAACACAGTGTAGAAATACTTCTTGGTAGTTTGTGAATTTTAATCAAGAGATCAATAAAGTTTTATTTTAATCTTAAATAATTCAACAGAAATGATGTGTTGATTATATTTTGTATTATTAATCTGAATCTGCAAAGTAACTGAAGTTATTGAATAAATGTACTAAAATGTACTAAATTGTACTCAAGTACAATACTTGAGTAAAGGTACTTAGTTACTTTCCATTTCAAAATGCAGAGCAGATTTATTTTACTCTAATTTTTTTGTGGATTTATTTTGTGTAGAGAAAGAACCAAATTATTAACATTAAATCAAAAATGTAATTAGTATTTGACTTGACAAACACAACGTGACGGCGGTCAAAGAACAGAATTGAATCGTCTCACCGACACAAACGTCCCCCAGCTTGTCGGCTGAAAGTCCAACATCTGTGAGCACAGCTGTCATCACCGCACTCAGCAGCTCGTCAGGCGTCGTGTCCTGCAGACGAACAGAAGGGTTAAATTATAGCACGGAGGTCGGAGTAGTAGTGAAGTAAAGTACTACAACTAAGCTACAAATACTCCAATATAATTAAAGCATTAAAAAAATACATGTAAAAGTCAATAAACCTCTTTCACTAAAGAAAGAGGTTTAGTTTAGTCAAAAAGGTCAGGATAATTAACTCTTTAACAATTTATTATAGTGATAAAATTATATTATGTTTTTTATATACTAGCTACTATATGTACATAGTAAATGTACTTTCCACCACTGCTGTATCATTTGTTTCACTCCAATCAGCTTCATCATTAGCTTGTTTGCAGATACACCAGTTAAAAGCATTGGTGGAATGTAACTAAGTACATTCACTTGAGTATTTACACTTTATGTGACTTTATACTATATCTCAGGGGTAAATACGTAATTTACCCCTGAAATTTGTAATGTAATGTAATTTTCCCCACATAAAGCTTTAGTTACTTAAAATATTACACCACAAATGTGTTGATGTTGAATGTTTGTGATAAACTGAAGGATGGAGTTTTCCCCTTTATGTATTAATACAACTCTTCTTATTCTTTAAGCTCTTCTTATTTTAAACTCTTCTTATTCTTTAACTCTTCTTATTCTTTAAGCTAAATAAACTCTTCTTATTCTTTAACTCTTCTTATTCTCTTCTTATTCTTTAACTCTTCTTATTCTTTAACTCTTCTTATTCTTTAAACTCTTCTTAAACTTCTCTTCTTATTCTTTAACTCTTCTTATTCTTTAAGCTAAATAAACTCTTCTTATTCTTTAACTCTTCTTATTCTTTAAACTCTTCTTATTCTTTAAGCTAAATAAACTCTTCTTATTCTTTAACTCTTCTTATTCTTTAACTCTTCTTATTCTTTAAGCTAAATAAACTCTTATTCTTTAACTCTTCTTATTCTTTAACTCTTCTTATTCTTTAAGATAAATAAACTCTTCTTATTCTTTAACTCTTCTTATTCTTTAAGCTAAATAAACTCTTCTTATTCTTTAACTCTTCTTATTCTTTCTTATTCTTTAACTCTAAAATAAACTCTTCTTATTCTTTAACTCTTCTTATTCTTTAAACTCTTCTTATTCTTTAACTCTTCTTATTCTTTAACTCTTCTTATTCTTTAACTCTTCTTATTCTTTAAGCTAAATAAACTATTTAAAAAGGCCTCTCTGAGCTCATTATTTCCTGAAGTTAAGGATCATTAATTAAGTACTCCTTCCACCACCACAGTTTGATGTTCTTCCTCACTGCATCATCTTCCTCTTCACTCTTCATCACACCTGTCAGGTGAGCCAGTCAGACCTCAGTCACCTTAAACGCTCCTCTCTTCGCCTTCCCGACGGCCGTCCTCCGTCCATGAACCACCACCACGTCCTCCGGGCTGCTGCTGCCGGCAGACCCGCACTGCGACCTCCGCACACGTGTGGAGGAACCAGCGGGGGACAAGTGGCCAGAAATGATCTTTAACCTGTGCATATTTAAGATTTAAAAACGGATTTAATCTGAGGTTGCACTTCTACAAACAGCCTGTTTGGTTTGAACTCTGCACTCTGCTGTCAGCTGTCAGGACGGAAAGCGCGGAGGGACAAACTTTGAGTAAATTGCCTTCCGAGCGGTTCTCATCGGTGTTGTGTCCGACTGAAACACTTCCGGTTCGGGTTTTATGTCAGAAAAAAGGATGTACTTTATTATTTTCTTGGATTTATTTGATGCTAAATTAGTAATACTACAATAAGACAATATTCATATTTGAGAAGCTGGAAAACTGAATTTTTTTTACATTAAAAAAAGACAAATATTTGCCAGATTATTTTCTGCCAATCAACTAATTAAGATAAAATAAAATAATTCTTTATTAGTAATTAGAAATTTACAGGATTACAGCAGCAGAGAGGATAGTGCAAAACAAGAGACATAGTAAAAGAAAAACAAGATAAAATAAAATGAAATAAAAACAAGTATTATAAATAAGCAATAAAAAACAGTAAAAAAAAGAAATCCACAATAACTGAAATATTATATGTACAGACAGAAAAACTATTATAGCTATAAATTGTATTTTATTTCACATGTGTCATGTGGTCTGCTGGGAGCAGAGTTGGTTGTGCATCTAATTGACGAAAGGAGTAATTGTTTCAGCTGTTCTTGTATAAACTGTTCGGTAAATTCTTCATATGTTTTGTTCTTAATTAATTTGTAAAGTAACTGAAGCTGTCACACTAATGTCGTGGAGTAGAATCAGAAAGTAGCATGAGAAGAAAATACTCAAGTAAAGTAAGAGTACCTCATATTTGTACTTACAGTACCAGTCAAAAGTTTGGACACACCTTCTCATTCAACTACTTTGAAGAATGTAAAATATAAAACATATTCTGGTTTGTTGAGCATTTGTTTGTTTACCACATAATTCCATATGTGTTCCTTCATAGTTTGGATGTCTTCAATATTAATCTACAATGTAGAAAAAAATAAAAATAAAAATAAAGAAAAACCATTGAATGAGAAGGTGTGTCCAAACTTTTGACTGGTACTGTACCTACAGTGATTGGGTGATATACGTGTGTAAAAGCCACCTTGGTGGATTCAGAATGAATAGAAGAAAACCAAGTTTTACATCTCAACCTTTTATTTCCAAATTTGTCACAACAACACATTGATAAGGCCACCAACTCACTGCACATTCTGGTTGGAATCAGATAACAGGAAACAAAGACATCCAAAAATATGTTTCTTCAATATAGAATCATATAAAACTGTTTTGTTTTTTTCTTCTCCATTTTCAAAGACAGCAGATGAAGAAGTGCTTCAGGACACAATCACAGAAATATTTACACAACTGCAATCTTAATGAAACACTAAATCAGGATGTCGTACAAACATCCTGTTTTTCAAAACAAAAGCACAGGAGTTGATGACTGTCTGTAGGCGTGATGTCTGAGGAATACTGTTATTTAAATACAGCACAAAAAAAACAAACTGTACAGTAACAGTTAAAATCCTTTCAGATAACCTGTTGTACTGCAGGGGGGACAGAAAGAATTTCAAGTGGATTATGTATGAAATGCACCTTTAAGTTCCGACATTTCATAAGAGAAGAAGAGGACAGAACAGAACACCAGAGGGAGGTTACAGTACGTCTGCAGTAGTGTGTATAAAAGAAGTGAAGAGTGTAATCAGTTGTTGTATTACAAACATAAAAAGGTTTTATTCAGCTTTAAAAGGTTTTCAATACGAAAAACAGAGCTTTTCTATTGCCTCCACACGGCTCTCAACATGGCTACGGCTGAGGAGCTAACGTTGCTAACAGCGCTAACACTACAAACAACAGCAACAGTGTTTACCTGAGGGGGGCTCGCAAGTTTGCTGCTATATAAATGCTCCGAATGTCATAAAGAGAACCTTTAAATACCAAAAACAACCAACAGTAAACACCTGCACAGGTTAAAAACATAAAAGTAGTGCTTCTTTTTCTTTTTTTAAAGTCCTTCAGTTCTACAGTAACAGCAGGAATGTTTCCATATCTTTGAAATCATGAGAGGGAAAGCTGAATGAGAAACATTCAAACATATTTCTCTCTCTGGGATTCTCTCATCATAAAACTGAACTCAAAATATTTAAGGCAAGAAACCGAAAACCTGTTTTTGAGTTGATGGGTTTTCTTTTTTACGTATGATATTTGCAGTAACTTATACACACAATTGTTTAGAAGTGCTTTTTAATGTCATTCAGTTTAGTGTTAATAAAATGTGCTATGGAAGAGGCTCGTCCTCTTCAGCTTCATATGGTGCTTAAATGTTTACTCGATTTAATTATTGGGATGAACAACATTTTGAATTAGTTCAAGTTTTGGACTCTGGGATCTAAATGATAAAAAAAAAAAAAAAAAAAAAGGATTAATCGACAATTAAATTGCACATGAAAAATAGTACAAATACTATTCAGGGATGTGTACAGACTTGACTCCTGACATGAAGCTGGATCAACCAATCAGCAAAAAGCAATGTTGAGATTGGAGGTGTGTGTGTGTGTGTGTGTGTGTGTGTGTGTGTGTGTGTGTGTGTGTGTGTGTGTGTGTATTTATGTGTCTAGTGGGTATTTGTGTGGGAATATGTTGAAATGTAGCATAAAACAATATATACATGTGTAGTAACTGGTGATAACATTGTAACTCTCCCTTTAACACCTCGAGGTGTATTAGGACATTATGGTAAATGTTGTAAATAAACGTTCAGAACTGCTTTGTGCCAATATTAGAGTTTTACATTATAAAAACTACGATGAAGTACTTTGATTTATCAGGTATTTAAATCGCTGCATTTACCCCAAAAACAGGCTGTCCTGTCTGGGTGTTTTATCAGATTTCCTAATAAATTCTGCCATGTTTGTTTGCAACTCCTGCGTTACCAAGACAAAGTGAAACAGCGATGACCCTAACTCAACAGCAGCTGCTGTAAACAATAACAACAACAACAACAACAACAACAGAGGTGTGAAGGAATGTGAGGTTTCAGACTTCTTCAATAGTGCCTTCATGTTCCAATTCAAACTGTCGTCCCGTCTCAAAGGCTCAGCAGCAGATTCAGGAGCCCCGCCCTCCTCAAAACAGCTTCCCGAGAACTCGTCTCCGCACTTTCAAAGTAAAAGTCTACGTCCTCCCTTAGTGCCGGGTTCAGGCGTAGAAGATAAGCTCGGGGATCTGGCCTCCTTGCACCCCGGTGCCGTTGGTGCTGTCCGAGGAGCACTGGAACTGGAAGGTCACTTTCCCACACTGCACCTCTGTCATGCCCTCCTGGCCGAAGTAGCTGAGCTCGTTGCCGTCCAGCACCACGCTGGCGGTGTAGAAGGTGTCGGGCTCGATCTGCACCGGGTAGTCGAAGGACACGGGGAAAGTGCTGCTGGAGCCGTCTGAGAAGTACTTGATGATCTTCTGGGCCATCGACACGCCCTGCCGCTTCAGCTCGATCTTGGCGCTGTACTCGGCCGAGCCGCAGCTGGAGCCGTACAGGCCGAAGCCGGCGATGAAGACGCGCTTATCCGTGGCGAACTGGATGCTGTCGCAGCGGCCCCGGTACCGCCACTGATTGCTCCGGTAGGCGCAGGACTGGAAGCGGTGGCATCGCTGCGGCGCCAGGCCTTTGCGAGGTTTGGTGCAGAACAGCAGTTCGGGCTTGTTGGCGGCGGTGTACCAGAGGAAAATGTCGTTGGTCTCGTTGAGCGTGAGCACGCCGGACTGCGCCGCCCCGTTGGCGAAGTCCTCCAGGATCATGGTGGGGATGCGGATCAGGTAGATGGCCTTCCCTAAGACCAGACGCTTGTTCTCGATGGTCGGCGTCAGGTCTTGCCGTTGACACTCGGCCTCGGCCCAGTTCAGCGCCGCCTCGAACACCACCATCTCTTTGGCGTTGAGGGTCTCCCGCCGCAGGATGCACTCCAGCGTCTGGGTGTCGATGTCGCAGAAGCCCTCGGAGCGCAGCGCGAGCTCGGCCTGGGCGTCGATCACCTCCCAGCAGCGCTGCGTCAGGTCGGGCTCCTCGAACAGGCAGCTCTGAGACAGCAGCACGCAGGCGTTCTTGGCGCTCAGGCTCGTCTCCAGGAAGTTGACGCAGGCCCGGGCCAGGTGAGGCACGATGTACTTTTTGGCGGCGTAGAGGGTGGCGAGCACGGTGTCGGCACACAGGTCGATCTCGTCACAGTAGATGTACCTGAGGAGGAAGAGGAAGGGATCGACTTGAGACGGTGCCTTCACCTCACAAACATACATTTAAACTTTACGAATTTCATTCTGCAATACAATTAGATCCAAACTCCTTTTGTTGGTACTTTTTATATTAAGAGGTGTAATGAGTATTTGTTTTGTGTATCTTGTGTTCACAGTCCATAAACACGGACTGATTCAGAGGTCGACATACTTCAGCATGGCCAGGAACGAAGGAGGCTCCACGTCGGGGATCCGGATCTCTTCCTGGTCCTCCGCCAGCTCCCCATAAAACATGGCGTGGAACACGGAGCTGCCGACGGCCAGGACGTACTGACGGAGCAGAGGAACGACATGGACGACATAAGAGACACGGTCACTCACTTGGACCTTTTTATATTTGACTTTTTCATGTACACTACTGGCAGAACGCACATTTTTGTCTAATATTTGGTCCTTGGACAGATTTTTATGACTGAATTTATACATGTTTAACTATTTGTTTCATAAGAAGACAAGTTAATCAAGTTGTAACCATCCAAAGTTTGGATTTTGTACAGTTTTTGGCCACTTCTCCTTGTCCGAGTCAAACTAAAATAACTTAATTTCCTCTATGATGCAACTGTTGTCTGAAGGGGTGGAGAAGCTCCACCCACGGCTCCACAGAGTCTCCACCTCTGAAAAGCGGGCGATGGGTTTTACCTTATGTCCCGGTACTCGCTGCGTCCCTCCAGGCGGCCCGACCACAAAGTGAACATCTGCCATCGTCTCATTGTTGAACATGACTGAATTCCTACAAGGACACAAAATTCATTAACATTTTATCCTACAATATGAAAATATAAATATCATCGTATTCACAAATTAGAACATCTAAACTTTTAGTACATGTAGAGGTATTGTTAAACAAAATTGGCATATTTTGGGTACCAAACAAAGGATTCCTCACTCAGGATCTTCTTGTCCGACAAAAACACAGTGACATCTGTTGTTTTTATTCATCCCCAAATCAACTCCTTTGACTTTGACATGTATCTGTCTAAAATGACTTGGTTAAAAGGTCCTCTGAGACAAACTTGTAATATTTGGATATATAAATAAAACTAACTTGACTCTTTACTTTGACTTTGATGGAGCCAAGCAGTTAATGTTAAAAACGGACAGTTAAAAACGGAAATGAATAATCCCTTCCAATCAGCATCTGAATGATTCTTAGTGACTGTTGATGTAGTTTGTTCTTTTTTTTTTTATAAATACCAAGCGATCACGTCACAACTAGAGCTCTGTAATATTTCTGATAGTCTTCAGCTTACTTTTGATATTAAGCCGAGTCTGTTGCTGACTTGAATTGTGTCTCCTAGTTCAGTACGATCTGTTTAGCAACCACCTTTCTGTAACAGAGTTGTCTCATCAAGTCTCTCAGTTAACTTGTAACCAGTAATAATTGTGCAATATACACTGGTGGAAGACGTAGTCAGATCCTTTGCTTAAGTAAAAATAGAAATATCATAAAAATACTCCATTACAAGCAAAATCCTTGAACTTGAAATCAGCAAAATGTACTTTACATTATGTGTTTTATCACTCACAAGTACATGTAAGAAAAAATGTGGATACTGGGTAGATCAGTAATAAAGTTCTGCATCACATCATATGAATTATAGTTACTAGAAAAGTAGAATAAATGTAGTGGAGAAAAAAGTAAACGAGTAATATGTTAAAGGACATTTGAAGCATCCACCTGTATTATATTAAAATTTCACAATATTATAGAGAACACAATATGAATACACATAAGATATGACTATATATGACTCTGGTGCTAGCCTACAGGGCAGTGAAAGGAACAGCTCCTTCCTATCTCCAGGCCATGGTCAAGCCCTACACCCCCGCCCGACCACTTCGCTCTGCTGCCTCGGGGCGACTGGTTGCCCCGTCGCTCAGAGGTCCCTGCGGCCGATCCACCCGGTCACAGCTTTTTTCTGTCCTGGCCCCTCAGTGGTGGAATGAACTCCCCACTGACGTCAGGACAGCAGAGTCGCTGCCCATCTTTAGACGCAGGCTGAAAACTCACCTCTTCAAGAAGTACTACCCTGAGCCTTCCTCGTAGCACTTATTGCACTCGTATTAGTCTGTTGCTTATTGTATTAGTTTGTTGCACTTATTGTATTGGTATTAGTTTGTTGCACTTATTGTATTCGTATTAGTTTGTTGCACTTATTGTATTCGTATTAGTTTGTAGCACTTATGGTATTGGTATTAGTTTGTTTCTGTACTTTTGCTCTGGTTTATGCTCTTAGATGCTTGTTTAAGAAAGGAGATGCACTTATGACTTCTGGTGACTAGTAGTTCTCTTGAATACCTATGTTGAATACACTTATTGTAAGTCGCTTTGGATAAAAGCATCTGCTAAATGACTGTAATGTAATGTAATGTAATGACTACGTAATACTGTTGACAAAGTATTTTTTTTTTTTTACAAGATATGATAACAAATAACAATTCATTACACACACAACTAAAGTAGAGTAAAAGTATGTATTTGTGTACTGAGCACTTCCACCACTGACTATATGTATCACAGCTGAGGTGACAGCTTTGTGTTCAGGATACTGAACCAGAACCAGAACCAGAACCAGATCCTGTTCAGTCCTGGACCAGAATAACTGTCTCCCTCTGTGAAAGCAGAACATGTGACAGCTCTCCCCCCTGTGGACTGACCTCTCTCGGATGGTGGGGAACAGGCCCTGCCAGTTGCAGCAGCCCTGCGCTGCGGCGGCGGCGGCGGTGGTGTTGTTGCTGGTGGGGTTCTGCTGCTGGTACTGCTGGGTGGAGGAGGAGGAGGAGGAGGAGGAGGTGCTGCTCGCTGAGGCGGAGGGGACCAGCTTCTTGGTGGGAACCAGCTCTGCAGCCATCATCGTCCAGTCAGACGGCAGGCCGGGTCATGGCAGCTGGACTGAACTGCTGCTGTGGGACCGGCTCAGCGTGGGGAGCACTGCCAGGAGACATTGAAAAACCAAAAAACTTTATTTAAAACACGATGTTAACGTGAACCAAGCTAGCCACACCTCCCAGTGCTTCACACCAGCTGCTGTCTTAACATTACACCACTCACACATCACTATATGTACTATACAGTCAGAATAACCCAGTAAAGAATACACATTCAGCTCATCAACGTCCAAAAACCCGGAAGTGTCTTTTTTTTAGTCCCAACTTTAGCATTAGCATGTCCATGCTAGTTAGTTAGCTGACTAACTAAAAGCTGATTTTTTCCGACGTCAGCGTTCAATTATTTGATAAATAACTCCGTTTCTACTCACTCTAGTGTTGTGAAGCCGTGTTTATGGTCATATCTTCTGTCCACTCTGAGCAGGGGTTGAGTTGTTCAACAGAGCAGCGGCTCAGCTTTGTTTACAGTAGCTAGCTTAGCTTCTTCTGTCGCCGTCGTGAAGGCGGAGTCGACTCACTGGAGGCGCAGCGCCGCCACCTGGAGGCCGGGAGTAGCAACTACACCCAGCTGCCACTAGAAATAACCGAGAAACTAAAATATATTTATTCAAATATGTGTATTTCATGGAATGATTTTTTTTACATTACATTACATTTACATTACAGTCATTTAGCACTCTGTAATGTAAATGTAATGTAATGTTCTTATGTATTATTTTACACCTTTACAGTATAATTTGCCTTTCATTTTTGCACTACCTGTAAAAAAAGCCAGAGTAACAAAGTATTATATAAAGTTTTGATCAGTATGATTCCATTATATATAATCAACTACACTCAGCTGTCACTAGAAATAACCGTGTTCTCCCCCCGAGAAACTAAAATATATTTATTCAAATATGTGTATTTCATGTAATGATTTTTTTTTTTAGTGTTCTTATGTATTATTTTACACCTTTACAGTATAATTTGCCTAATTTTTGCACTACCTGTAAAAAAAGCCAGAGTAACAAAGTATTATATAAAGTTTTGATCAGTATGATTCCATTATATTTAATCAAATATAGTCTTTCTTTCATTTTCCCTACCTAACTATTTTTTATTTTGTTTTTTTTGTTCTTATATATTATTTTACACCTACCTACAGTGTCATTTAATTTTCAATTTCAATGTCATTTTGCACTACTGGCACTTTTTCCACCTCTCACATGTATATATGTTGAGTAAAAAGTATCCCACTATTTTTTGATAGGTATTGTACTTTTGATCTCTTTGTCTTGTTGGCTCGAAGCTAATGTGACAGTAAAATGTCTATCTATATCTATCTTTCTATCTATATATCTAACTTTCTGTCTCTCTGTCCGTCTCTCTACTGTATATGTCCAACTATCTATCTATCGATTTGTTCATACTTCATGTCTTGCATGTAAAACCTGTAAAAAAAGCCAGAGTAACAAAGTATTATATAAAGTTTTGATCAGTATGATTCCATTATATTTAATCAAATATAGTCTTTCTTTCATTTTCCCTACCTAACTATTTTTTTTTATTTTGTTTATTTTGTTCTTATATATTATTTTACACCTTTACAGTATAATTTGCCTTTCATTTTGCACTACTGGCACTTTGTCCACCTCGCACATGTATTTATGTAGAGTAAAAAGTATCCCACTTTTTATTTAAGGCATTGTTTATAAGTATTATTTGATAGGTATTGTACTTTTGATCTCTTTGTCTTGTTGGCTCTAAGCTACTGTGACAGTAAAGTTTCTATCTATATCTATCTTTCTGTCGACTTGTTCATACTTCATGTACTGCATGTAAAACCTGTAAAAAGAGCCAGTGCTGCTGAAAAATGCCGAATAAAAAAGTAGTAGTAATCAGTATGATTCCATATTGTTAAACAAATATATGACAATTTTTTTCACAAGCTTAAATTAGTATTGTTTATTTTGACCTTTTATCTCAAGTTTTTCTCAAGTTGTTGATGTCTATTTTATTGTAGGTACATTTAATTATTGGTGGTTTATTTTCTAGTTTTGTCTCATTGTTATTCAAATGTCTTCCATAATTATTAGAGGTGGGATGCCTTTATAAAGAAACATGTTTTATTGATTTACTTGTGCAATTAAAGATTCATTTTTGTCATAGCATGGACCTCCCAGTGTGTTGCTGTATTTTCAACATGTGAGGCTGTAATAAAGACAAATAAAAACAAATAACACACTCATGATATACAACATATTTCTTTATTGTTGTTACTGATAAATCGCTCTCCCATTTTGGAAAAAAAAGAACAACAATGAAAAAAAGGAAACAACACCTGTATGTACTTTATGTACAGCCAGATTAGCGTCTATAATCTCTCTTTAATAGTTTCACTGTACACATTGAAGGACAACAATCATTTACAGGCAAACTGAACAGGCTTTATTCAGTTTGAAGGTTCAGCTCTGCTTTTGGCCACTGAAAACAACAAAATATAAATCTGAAGAGAGTTCAGCTGCCAACATCACTACTGATTAGTGTTACTGCTTATGTAGTGTGAGTGACGGTAATCAGCTCCAATAGTTCAATTAACAAAGAGTGAAACGGTAAATTAGATTAAATGAATTAAAAAAAACACACACTGGTTCTATTGCTCTGAAAGTGAAAAAATAAAGTAGACGGATGTGAATGGAGTCTGGTATCATTGGGGTTTATGGTGATGCTGGTTCAGTTTGTGTATGGTTATTTAAGTATGAAAATAAACAAAAATATGCAGCAAAAAACACCTTAACTTTACTTTAATCAGGCTTTACTTTCATTCATTTGCAGACCGAAGCTTTATAACTGTCATGTTTCTGCAACGCTAGGATTAGAAACCCACAACAAACCACCAGACTCCATTCAAAATCCTCACAATTCTGTTTTCTGTCACTTGCAGCTCAGTTCCAACGTGATTCTGCTCGTTTCCTGCATCCAGTCAATGTTTCCTGTCACTTTAAAGCGACACGCAAACCCTTTCGCAACAGACTGAGTGAATTTCCCCCACCCTCTGTTATAGTGTGTCTCTGATCCAGACTGTAGCTGAGTCTACAAATATTGTTATTTCCCACTGAATGTAGTTTGAATGAAGAACATTTTCTGTTGGTTGAAAGCTTTAGTACGTCCACAATAAGCCAGCTGCAATCTTTTTCTCTCCTTTTTATTCCACTGTACATATTTAAATATCATTAATATTACTGTTCTGCAAAAACACACCTGAATGTAAGCAGAGGAGTTTGTTATGGGTAATTGGTTGATCTGGTTGAAGCTGTCAGACTGGATAAACATAGAAAACCACTGCTCTTGTGTATTTTATTGTGGGGGATAAAATGGTGGTTTTGTAAATTAATGATGTCTGCCTGATGCTGCTGTGTGGAAGGGAAGTTAAGAGGGAAAAATTCCTCACAAAAACAACCTGGAACCTTGTGTTTTAATAGCTAAAAATCACAGGATTTGGTGTATTTTTGAGAAGAAAAATCCACACTAGATGTTTTTTGGATGAACCTGAATTTAACAGATTCTCTAGTTGTTTTCTTCGGGATTTGAAGCAAACACTTTGGAAAAACTAACAGAATTAAAGTCAAAATAATGACAAACTCTCTGTCATATTGTCACATTACAGACTGGGTGGAGGTGAAGCACCAAAAACAACCAGACATTTTCTACATCATTTTACACGAAAGCTGAATTCAACACCGCAGCCACTGACTTGCTGTTTGTTTACCCGTCACATGAATAAAGTTTGATCTTTCGGCTCAACTAGTTGGTGAATAATTTGTTTGCCTTTCTCACTTTGGCGGTTAATATTTCCCTTAAATTAAACCACATTTATAAATAGATCTGCTTTAATACATACAACTGTACACATATCTGTTTACCCTTTTTACACCGTTTCAATTTACGTTAAAAAGAAAGAGCAACGCAAAATCCCCCAAAAGTTTCCCTCCATCCCACGAACACAGCTGCGTTTTTTTGAGATGATAATTTGGTAAAAAAAAGCAAAAACAAAGTGTTATGTAGTGCTAAGAGGTAAAGTCATGTATATGTACTTCTTACAACACCAGCAGAAACCCCAAAGGAATAAACTTCACTTTTCAAGTAAAACAGAGAACACGTCTTTTAAAAAAAATATCTACTCGTATCTCACAAGTCTGTCACCAAACACAAAGAGTCGTTTAAAAAACTAGTAATCGCTCCAAATAATATAATAATAGTAATAATTATAATTACACAAAATACAATATTTTCAGGCAGCATATAAAGCGTTTACAAATCTGGAGGGGAGCTTGTGTGCAGTTTGGGGACTAAACAGCTGTTTTACTAAAAAGTGTTTCACTACCATTATTTCACAACAAAATGAGCTAATTAGCATTAGCAACAACAACTGTCAGGTTTAGTAGGAAGCGTCTCGTTGTCTCCGTTCAATCTTTTGGCTTTAATTTGGCGTCATTAGGTAATCAATAAATACTTTATATGATCAAAGTAAAACAGATAAATGAGAAAAAAGTTTCACTGCAGGTTTTTTTCTCGCTGCAGTTTGTCCCAAATTTTCAACTTTAAATACAGTAAACAATAAAAAAAAAAAGCAGCAGGTTTTCAAATGGAGCCTCGCCACCACCATGCTGATCAAAACTACTCAATCAGAAGAAATTCAATCCAAAATATTTCACAACCCTGCAAAGGGGAAAAAAACAAAAACTTAAGCTGAAACTCATGAGCCAAGAATTCAAACCTAAAATATTTCTGTTACTTCAGATTCATTTGTAGTTTTTTTTTCACTTTGGAGAGAAGCTCTTGATTTGATCTAAAAACTATCAAAGTGTCACATGACAGCAGATGTGTTTGCACGTGGAGGCTCGTTACAGTATATTACAGTTATCATCAACAACATGATCCTACTCTGCTGCTGGTAAAACACTCTGAAGGGTTTCAGTTCAAAATGGAACAAAAAGTCTTTTTGTTGTATACTAAGAATCGCTGTGTTTTTGTCAGCTTAGAATGAGCCCTTCATATCTACCACAATCTACCACGCCATGTTTCTACAGTAGCCCAGAACGGACAAACCAAACACGGTTTCGAGAAAGAGCCTTTTTCGCGTTTTATACCTGTAGGCCACCGTAGTTCTCCGACCCAATTGTGAAAGCTGGGATGAGCAGACGGGTATTCAGTTGATTGCAATATGCAACCTCACCACTAGAGGCCTCTACATCCCTCACACTGCTCCTTTAAACTCACAACTCAAGGCATTTTAAAAAATATAGATCTTTAACATTTCACACTCCTGCTGCAAGAATTCATCAATTTGCTATCATCACAAGTACAACTATGTCACAGATTTCTCTTTTTCTATGGCACACCACAGCTCACTGCGAATAAAATAAAATAATAAAAATGAAAATGAAACTCCAGTTAATTGTCTGGGAGTGATTCAACAAAATGAACGGAGTGATACATCTTCTCTAGTCTTCTAATCTCTGTGATGCTTTCTCATTTTGAAATAAAACTCTTCAGAGGTTTGTGATCTGAACTGCTGACAGCGTTTCCGTCAGGGTGACTGTCCACCCAGCATAAGTGTCACTGACTCCAGCTCCAGCTCAGGGTCATGACCTTTGACCTCTTAGCGTGGGCATTTTACAGGATCTCCAAAATCCGACAGAATAAAAGTCTTCTTCAGGCTGCAGGCAACAACTTAAATGGGAGAAAATTAAAATGACACTAAATTAATTAAAAAAAAGCAAAAATCCACCGAGTCCTGTGCAGACTGGGACGTCATCTAGAGGTTAAATTAGAGCGCTCACATAAATTCTGATTATAAATGAGGGGATTTAGTCGTCACATGTTGGATGAGCTTATGAAACATTCTGACCTCCTTATTCATCCTTAAAACAATTGGCTCGTTACTTTTCTTATTTTTAAAGACAAAAAAGTCGATCTTCTCGTGAACAAAATCAATTTTACTCAACGCCTCAAATAATTCCTGTTGTGAATAAAAAAAGGCACATTAATTATGAACAATTTACTGGAGTGTTTTGGGGTCGGTGATGGCGGAGAGTTTTTTTGTTAAAGAAAAATAACAAATAAAAATTCCAGCTTTACTAAAATGTACCAAGAGTTCCTGTTTATATACATTTTTTTTGCCACTTCCTGTTTCATTCATCGTCTCATCCAGAGGTTTGTTTGTTTCGGGACCCGGGCCAGCCTAAGTCCGAAGAGAGGGGGGGAATATCTGACAAATCTTAAAAGGAGCAGTCCGAGTAAACAGTCACCTTCAGTTTTCTGCTTCCTCATCCAGACTCAGAGGTGGAGACAAACTCCTCCACCCACTTCCCACTTCTTTGATGCTCCACCTTTTGAGTTGGAGGTCATACGAAGACCTTGGCGAGCGCGTCGGCCCCGGCGCTGCCGATGTAGCACTTGGAGGGGTGGAACGCCACGTCGTGGATCGACTCCTCGGACTTCTTGCGGTGGGCGGTGAACTCCTGGATGCACGTCTTGCTCTCCATGTTCCACAGACGGATGGAGCAGTCGTGACCTGGGAGGAAGAGAGAGAGAGAGAGACGATGAAGGTGGAGGACGGTGTCCATCATGGTCCAGGAAGCCGCCTGATTGGCCAATCCATTAACCTAAATCATGTTTGGCTACCTGCGCTTTTTGGGTTTGTGAAACCTTCATTATATTAAATGTGAAAATAGGAAAAAAAGTGTGATTTCTGGGTTTTGATCTGCATCGAGAAAAATCTGTAAAAAAATCCAGTTTATTTCTGTTTTCACATATAGGCTGTTATTTTCACAGATTCTTTTTGGAGCAGTAGAGAGTTTATTTTTACTGATTATTATGTGCCACCCAATGAATGTTTACATTTTTCAAATAAACAACAATTATAGCTGAGAAATGTTAATACTTTTAAGAGAAAATGTGCCAAAATCATGGATTTTGTGTATTAATACACACTTAATTGATATTAATCTTCCCATCTTGTGAAAATAATAAGCGTATTTCCCAACACTGGTGGAATCTGCTGTATTTATTTGAATATATACTAAATATCATATTTTTTTTGTTTTTCAGACAGCGTGTGATTGAGCACTCACTTCCAGACATGAGGTAAAGTCCGTTTGGATCCACAGCGAGACACGTGACCGAGTCCAGGTGAGCGACCATCGAGTGGATCAGTTTACCTTCAATGAAAAAACAGAAAAAAAATAAATGACACTTTGATACAGATTTATATGAAGAGAAAATATAAAATACAAAATATCAAACGGACAATATGATTTTATCTCAAATTCTTATCAACGTTGTGAGTGTGAGTTTATAAATATTACATTACTAAATATGTTAAATAATGTTATTTTATAAAAAGTTACACAAATATCTGCTTCTTTTCTGTTTATTGGCAATGTGTCTATTATCACCAAATGTGTGTTGGTTCAGAAACAGACAGAAAAGTGCATGAATATTCCTCTTAAAGTACCTCTTAAAATGTAAATACATTGATTTAGTATTTGGCTTCCATAATCAAAGCAGCAGAAGCAGAGAAATCCCGACTGTGTCATGCTCCAAAAAACTCCTACATTTCCCACAATGCAATTTACCAGCAACTTTCATAAGAGGCTCCCTGCTTGATGAACTCCCTCATACAAAAAAAAACAACCTTTCACTTTGAATTCATACCACAGGTTTATGTTAGAAATGTATAGTCTGCAAGCTCAAGCTTAGATAACCCTGATGATGTCACGGTGATGTCATCAGAGTTCTTTTTCTCAGACTAGACACACTTCTTGCAGAGCGACAAGAAGATTATACAAAAGTGTGGGATTATTCACGACAATGTTAACAGGATTCGACTTGTAAAAATGGTGGCGTGTTCCTTTAAATGTAATAGAAAAGCCTCCTCTGCAGCAGCTAGTGATGTTGATGATGATGATGATGATGAAGGTGATGATGGCATGTTATACCTGTGTTATTATCGAAGAACTGGATGTGCCGGTCCTCCTGAGCTGTGATGGTGATTGGCAGCGTGGGATGACTCAGCACTTTATTGATCTTGCAGGGAGCTTCTGTGTGGAGGCGGACGAGAGAAAGGACAACAGTAGCATTTAATACCTACAATCTTCAGCCCGACGGGACGGAGGAAACACTAAGACACCAACAGTGAATGTTTTGACTACAAGTTTTGTGTGTGTATCAAAGTCTGATATCTCTTCTTCCTCTGAGTCATAGAGCTCCATTAAAAACACATCAATGAGTCTCACTGTTGTTCCTTCATCACCATGAACACACACACTGTAGTTTGTTTTGAATCAGTCACACACACACACACACACACACCATCCTGCTGCCAAAAAATACTCACTCGAGCACCAAATGTGGATTAATCCGCCGATGAAAATAGTCCCGAATAAATGCACTATATACTCCTGTTTGATAAAAACTACAGTGACCAGCTGCTTTAGGAAACTACTGAGCCTTTTTTAAACATGAAACTACGTATTTGTGTTTTTAAAAATGTGCGTCCAATAGTGAGTCTGAAAGCCTTGAGAGAAAGACTAACAAAATGTTGGTTTTCTGTCTTTTCATGGGATTTTTTTTTACCATAATAAAATAACAGAATAATGCCAGACTGATTCTGTAATGTGAACATCAGAAATGTGAAGAAAGACATCATGATTTTCAGTTTTATAGCGTCTTAAATGACATTTTGCGCCATAATAAGATGAACAAAAGCAGGATTTTTAACAACAAAAAAGAGATAACTTAAGTAAAAGAGCAGTACAACACTGTACAAATACTCCAGTACAAGTAATAGGTACACATTCAGCATTAGTAGTCTGTTATTCAGCTGTTTTTTGTGGAACCTTGAGGTTTAATTATCTGACTTTTCAGCCTCAGATGGAGCTGTACTGATGCGATCAAACAGATAACAACTTTTCCCTCCGTGACTGTGGAGGTCGCCTCGTTTGGACTTGTGATTGGTGGGTAGATTTACCTGGCGGTCCGGCAGACTCCAGCTTCAGGACGAGCTGCTGCGTCTCCATGTTGAAGAGTCCGATGTGTCCGGTGGTGAACGACGTCACCATGTGAGCCGAATCGCTGCTCACCAGGTCCACCGACGTCGGCACGCCGAGCTCTGAGACAAACGCAGGCGGCAGAGGTTAAATGTGTGAACGCAGGAAAGTAAAAGAGACACCGATGAATCAAGTAAATTCAACTCTTTAAATGTGTAGAAACGAATATATACACTGTCTAAGTACTTCATGATGAGTATTCTTTGTGATTTTTGTAATATTGTCACATGTTACTAGTTTAGAATCCAGTGGTGGAATATAAATATGAACATTTACCTACGGAAAGTACTTACAAGTACTATACTTTACAACGGTGTATTAGGGCCATTGTAAAAAAATATAAATATTTGAATATTACCTCCCGGCTCCTTAATCATTTTTTTTTAATTACTTAAACATCTACAGCACTGAAATGTAACATACACATTAATGCATCAGTTTTTATTATTAATATTATTTATGACAGGGAACATTTTACTGCACAATGACTACATTTACTTTAAGTACTTTAAGTATATTCTGCTGATAATACTTACAAATGTTTACTTAGGTAAAAGTAAACTTAAGTATTTAAGAAAAAGCCATTTAGATCTACATAGGGGGCGGGTCCTCTTCCACAAAGGTTTGCCATTTTGCACCGCCATGTTTCCACAGCAGCCCAGAAAGGACAAACCGAAAACAATCCAAACTAAAATATCCTGTTACAACCATCACATACTCATTCAAGCAGCTTGCACACTGCATCATTGCACTTGTATCTACATTTCATTGTCATTGTTTTTTGTGTTCATGTATACATATGTTGTACATAATAGTTAAATGTCTATCCCTTTGTTCCGCTTGGATCTCCTTGTAGTTTTGTTTTGTTTTATTTGTCTGTTTCTTTGTATTAGTGAGCGGAAGAAACCGGAGTCAAAATCCTTGTATGCTTACGCATACATGTCCAATAAAGCTGATTCTGATTCTGATGTCCCTAAATCTTTCACATTGCTACTTAAAAATGCCGACCTGGATTTTTGATCCAGAAAATGAGCATCGGATGAATAAATGATGAATGTTGAAAGCTGTAGCCCTTCTTGTTCATTATTGGGGTTTCCTGTCCTGAAATAAAGTGGATATTGTGACAACAGGAAGTTATCCGGGTTCATCCACTGAGGACCGTGAATGTGAACTCCCTGTGATAGCTTCATGCTGGACCCCAGTGCCGACCTCACAGACTGATACTCATCTCTTTACCAAACCCACTGATTTCCTCACCTCCTCTCTCGTTGAAAACAGCGAGGGACGGCGAGGTGTCAGCGGCGTCCCACAGCCGGACCGTCCCATCAGCCGAGCAGGAGAGGAGGCGCTGGTGAGCCGAGCTGTAGACCAGACCCCAAACCGAGTCCGTGTGACCGCACAGCGCCCCCCGCAGGACAGAGGGCTCTGAGAAAAGAAACATCACAGACAGAGAGAAATGTCAGATGTCAGGAGTACACGTCCTGCAGCAGACGTCATGAATGATTAGCGGAACGTACCATATGAGTCGTAGGGGTCGATGTTGGGGCTGGGGGTGTTCCAGCTCTGGATGGTTCCGTCCACCCCCCCACTGAAGCACTGCTCACCACTGGAGCTCATGGTAACGCACAGCACAGCACCGCTACACAAAGGAGACATCTTTTACTTTAACGCTTCATACTAGAATATCCAAACATATCTGTGTTAAAAAGTGTGTTTGCATGCTATTTCATTAAGACTTTAAAGGAATAAAAGTGAACATTATAACTTGACTTTTAGGATTATTCTTTGATTTATACTGATAATAAGTCAGAATTCTAGATTTTGGGTATTTTTATCATATTTTATTCAACCTTTTTTTCATCAAATTAACCCAAAATGTATCTTAAACCCAAATGTATGTAAATGTTCTGGTGCTTAGCTCAATTTCTAGCCTGCCAATTGAGCTGTTTTCCTATAAAGTAAGAGTAAAGTAAAGTAAGATATCAGATATTGTTTACTACCCAAACAAAGATGTGTAATAAGGAGTATAACTGTAATTTGCTTGGTCAAAGACAAAGTTTTTAAGTACACTATACAGTTTTGAGAACTTTTTCAAACCGGTAAAGAGGATCTCACCTGTGAGCTCTGAATGTGTAGATGGGCTCCACGTCTAAAGCAGTACACCTGGATGATTATGAACCCAGAACAGAGTTTGTATTAACAGAAAACACTAAAACATGATATATATATGATTAGAAAAACAGAAACAAAGGGCTGTGTCTCTTATCAGCCTGTTTCAGATTACTGCAGCTGAGGTAAATGAAGTATTTACAGTGTATGGATATATTAAATATATTTAACACTCACTTCTTGGCGGGCGACGTCTTCTGGAGGTTCCACAGTTTGAGGGTGTGGTCCTCGGAGGCCGTGACCAGGACCGGCTCCACCGGGTGGAAGGCCAGACTCCGGACCGAGTCAAAGTGGCTCCTCAGGGTGAACTTTGGGTTCCAGGTTTTCCTCAGAGCGTCTGTGTTGTTGGTGATCTGAGGGACACAATCAACGTGATGATGGTACTTTGTAGCCTTTAAAGCAGAATGACACAACGATACATACTCATAGAACTCTAAAGCAGTGAGAGGAAATCAGGAATGACAACAAACTATGGGCCAACACAACTGGATTTAAGACTTTATAGCGAATGGCTTCAAATACATTTGAAGACCTCACTTGCTACTGTTAGGGAGAAGGTAAGGCTGTCATTTCTTAATTTTTCTGACTGTGGACACAAAGTTTGTGGTTAGAATTTAAAGAGAACCCCACTCTCTCTCAGCTTGAGCTGCTGGTTCTAAGCCGCAATCCCATATTGTGAATTATGTGGAAAAAATAAGGAGGAATGTTTCACCCAAAAACTAAAATCAAAACAAAAAAATTATAATTTTTTGCATAATTAATGTTATGTTGAAAAACGTTCCAAAGAAAGAAAATCAAATGGATACTTCAAAATAAAAAAGGTGAATTAAATTAAAAGTCCTTACAAATGAAATTAAAAAGATTAAAATGAAACATGTCTAATTGAAAATCAGTTAAAAGCTTTAAGGATTAGTTCAACATTTTGGGAAATACTTTTCAGAGTGTTGGATGTAGATGAATGTTTAATCAGTGTAAAAATGTAAAGACTGCTCACAGAGATGACAAGGCTCGAGGAAGTCTCAATAAACTTAAAAGTCTATTTCCAAGTATTTCTTAAAATGGGAATAGCTGAAATGAAAATGCTCAAATAAAAAGCTTTAAATAAATAATGCTTTTTATGTAATTTTTCATTAGTTCTTTTTGAGGAGGAGCCCTGACGGCTGGAGTTATCTTCTGAAACTTATCTGCTGCTAAAGAGTTTTTTGTGTTTTTGTTATTATTCTAATCCACTGTAAACGGTCAGACTGCCAGTTTGTTTTACTCACATCGTACCCCAGGCTCTCAGCCTCGTTGGCGACCGTCAGTCCGGCCAGTTCTCCCAGTCCCAGCTCGTTAGAAACCGCCTCGTCCACTCTGCCCATTATGAACGACTTCCCAGTCGAAGGCAGGAATGTCATCGCCTCTACGGAGACAAAACAGGCAATTTACGATAAGAAAGACCTTCTTCATGAATGATACTAATAATGTTAACTAGTGAATCAAGGAGGGATGGTTACCGTCTTCAGTGCGCCCCACTTCCTGCTCATTGAGTCTGGGTACACTGGGGCGGGAGGGGGGCGTCACAGACGGCTGCATGGAGGGCTCCTCACCCTCCCGCAGGTTAGCCAGCATGTCCTGAAGCCGAGACCGGTTTGGTCCTGGAGGAGGAGGAAGAGGAGGAGGAGGAGGAGACAAAAATCAGAGGAGGAAACAGAAATGCCCAGTCAGGAAAAAGTCAGAGGAAAAATGTAAAGAAAAGGAGAAAGATGGAAAACAGTCCACAATGGAGGAAATGAAATAAGTCACTTACAACTGGAGAAAAAGTAATAAGTCTTATGAGTTCATATTGTCACAAAAAAGAGAAATCAACATGAAGGATGAAAATAAAGCAGAACATGAGCAGCTCTGCAGAGGATCAAAAAGGAGATGAAGGAAAATAAAACCAGAGAAACAATGTGAAACACAGAAATAATAATAATAATAACAATAAGCAGAAGAAGAAGAAACAGATGAAATGTACCAGCTGCTGTTTGGTGAACTGCAGGCGGTGAAGAAAAAAAACAGGAATGTTAAGAGATGCACTGATATTGTTATCATAATTCATCAATATCAGAAAACTGCCCGACTGTGCCGTTATGTCGACAGCATAATCCACTTAGAGAAAAGCCATTTAAGGATGACGGATGTTTTCCGGTGCTGATAAATGGATTTAAACTCTAATGCCTCAATAAGAATCAGAGTAAAAGATTAAGCCAAATGTGATGGCTTTAAAAATCCCAAAGTGCTTTCCTTTGAGACTTTTGACAAAAGTGCAGGAAATCTACAAAATAAAAGAAGAGTTTTGTGAAGATTTTAAAAATGGTAAACACATGTAAACCACGACCTTTGCTTTTCTTAAAAGGAGACAAAACAAAGGAGGCAGAGGACACAAGAGACACAGACGAGGGGAGAATAGAAGGACGTCCACATTAATTCACTCAAACACTAAAACACCTTTGAACCTCGGAGAGGCACTGAGACAAAGCAGAGTGAGATCAGAGACGGATTCACAGCTATGAGCAGGTGATTGACGTGAGACTAGTGAGGGTTATAGTGTTGGTGAGGTAGAATACATGTGCTGGTGTGTTGGAATGTTTATGAGTTAGCCAAACAGAACCCTGATTTGAATGTGACTAAATGTGATCTAATAGTTTGGGCTTTCTAGATACTGATGCAGAGACTTCAAAATAAAATGCTGATTTAAATATTTTTTCACTAAGCTCTGACGGACTGAGAGGAGAGGAAAAACCAGAAAAACAAAGTGATTCAAAGGAACAGAAATAAATAAAAGAAAAACAGGATGAGGAAGGGAGGAGGAGGAGCTGGAGGCCCGGTACAGGACTTACTCTTTACCCCCTTCTTGCCCTTGCGTTCCTTCCTGTACCGCTCCTTGAGCTGGGCTATCAGACCCTGGTCCACGTCCCAGGCCACTTCACCCAGAGGAGACTCTTCCTTCTCTACAGGCCAGCGGGAGGAGGAGGGGGAGGAGGAGGAGGAGGAGGAGGAAGGTGGGGTAGAAACCTGTTATAAGTGTCTGTATGCACTACGACATATTCAACTTTACTTTGAAAATCCTCCTGAGGCAGATGGGAGGAGGAAATCTTCTTTTTTTTTTTGGTCATAACTGTTCCTGGGTCTTTTGTAGTTTTGGCCATAACTTATTTCAGTTGTGAAAACAAACCAAAGCAATCCGCATCCCTGGTTTGGAAGCGGAAAATGCAAACGTAGACAGAAGTAATATTGTTTAAATAAATACTACATAATAAAGCTAGGGTTGCTAATGTTGAGAAACTAGCAAGAGTATCCAACCTTAAAACCAGTGCTTAATTTGTCAAGTGGGAGCTCCCGGAGCGCACAGGCACAGGCACACAGGCGCGCGCCTGTCTCCGTCAACACTCTACCACCGACGCTTCTATCAAATGGAACGGTGTAGCTCCTTTTCCGCAATAGGCTAGCCCAGATATTTTGAGTATCTCCAAGAATTGAGAAATCACCATGACAGATATTAAAACCAGATATTAAAACGAAACAAACTTTAATTTATGTATTTAATTATTTGATTTTTCACACACAAATCCAGATCCAGCTGGCGGAGCGCACGTCCCTTCCGGAGCCCCCCCTTGCTCCCCCTCAAATTAAGCACTGCTTAAAACACATCCAGTGTTGTCAACTCTTTTCCATTGAAAGTAGCTAGCAGCATTAGCTCCAAAAGTCGCTAAACCTAGCAAGAAAGTGCCAGGTTGGCCTCCCTTTAAGCCTGTCTTTCTTTGTCAGAGCATGTGCTGCTGTCTGGATGTCATGAGAATTTCAACATAACATAAAATAATAAAACATTTTTTTGAAGAATATTACCAACCATAGCTTTAAAAAAATGCTTGTTTATTATCTTTCCTTGGAGCCAGATGAAAAGATCAATCTTAAGTTTGTGTGTTACGCATGGAGTCAGGAGGTGGTTATCCTAGCTTAGCATAAAGACTGGCAGCAGGGGGAAACAGCTAGCCTGTCTACGCCCCAAATCAAGTCCAAAGTTAGCTTTAGAGGTGTCATTTTTTCTTAATTGTGGACAGAGCCAGGCTAGCTGTTTCCCCCTGCTGCCAGTCTTTATGCTAAGCTAGGCTAACCATCTCCTGACTCCAGTTAAAATTTGGATGCTCATTTAATTTTTTACTTCCAATCAATCCCTCTGCATTTACCCGGAGGCCAAAACTACAAAAACTAAGACCCAATACAAAACTTTTGTTTGTGTCTATTAGTATATAAATGCCATATAATTAGCAATATGGGACAGACACTGTAAATAAATATGTAATCATCATGAATACTTTTAGACTCTGCTGAGGCTCCGAACATTGACAACAAAGAGAAACAAGAGGAACATCAACACAGTTCACTTCTGGTGTCAAACAAACAAATATGAAGCAAATACGCTGTTGAATGTGGAAACACAAACGGACACAAGGTGTCAAAAAACAGGGTGAGATAACAAACAAACAAACAAACAAATAAAAAAAATAACAGCTGGAATCCAAATAAAACTCTCATAGTTCTCTTCAGTTCTGGAAGTGAGATGTTAATGAAGGAGATCGACTCTTTCTAATAAAGAAGCCACAAAAACCTTTAAAGGGATCATTCTGCTGCTTTGCAGTGGGGGTATAAGAGGTACTTATACTTATGAGGTGTTCTGACTTAAGTAGATGGAATTTGGAGAAACAGATATGAGTACCAGCGCGGGTAGAAAAACATTGTGTTGATGTGGATGTATGTATTAGGCACCTACAAAAAATCAATATCAGTTTAAGTGTACAGTATATTCAGAAAATGTTACGAAGATAACTGTACTGAAAATGAAACTAACAGTATCTAAACTGTTATTATCAACGGAGAGAGCAGAGATAAGTTTCGGAAAATATTTTAAATGTAGATTTTTTTTCTGTCAATTGAAATTAGATAAAAGCCGGCCTAAAAAAGGTGTGTTATAAGTTTTCTTTTGGAAATATATCCACACTCTTTTTTGGGTTTCTTTAATATGTTATGCTGCTGCCCTCGTCAACAGCAGGTCATTATATTACTCCTGTGCTGGTACTCCTGTGTGTCTCTCCAAACTCCATCGACTGAAGGTAATACACTGACTACAGAGAAGTACCTCATACAATCACACTTCAGAACACCTGAACTATCCCATTAACAGGGAAGAAAACAACATTTCACCAAAATGATCATGTCTACAATGGGCAGCTCTGAGACAAAGATCTTTTCTTTTACATTTTCGAGTTAAATGCAGAGCCTACAAAGGCTTTAACACGCCGTCTGAGGTCAGAGGGCACAACAGCAGATCCACAGATGAGCAACATGCAGAATAAACACTGATTGGGATTCTGCAGGAATGGCTGCTGCCGTGATGAATCGCGAGCCGAGACAAACAATAGGTCTCATCATCCGTCCTTGTAGCCCCGAGGACGAGCGATGCGTTCGGGTTGCGGAGGAGGCGTGGGGCTCAAGAAGAAAAAAGCCTTCAGAGTCAGAGAACGAGTTTCATAACGACACGCAGCCTTGAAGAGACACCAAACTACAGCAGAACCAGATGATTGTTTCACAGCTCGCAAAAAAGGAAATCTACAAAGGTTGCTGCGCTGAGTCAGCACTCCTTTACATCTACACGGACAGTGAAGGGGTGACTCACCGGCTGCGTGGGGATGCTTTTTTTTTGTCGTTGGCCTAACGACACTGAATGCGTTGCTAAGGAACAGTAGAAAAACGGTGGATGCTTGAGTAAACTGCGGGGGCTGCCGGGTCGCCAGCTGAGAACTTTATTTTTTATAAAGAGAGTTGTATTTATACAAACACTCAAAAGAGACAGCAAATGCGTCGGTGCTGGAGCGGCCTTGTGAGCCTTTCATTTCAATTCTACATGAAGCAGCCGGATAAACTCAACAGAATATTCACGTCGATTCATACGTCGATTAAAAGGCTGGTTTTCCAGGTTTTCCTATCAGCTGTATTCACTCAACTTTATGCTTTTTTTATTGGTGCATTCAAGTGAAACTCTGAAATATAAAGACATGAGTTTGTATAAACGGTATAATATATACCTTTGCTACATTAAAATGTCTCGAAAAAACTAGACCCCTGTTTCAAAAATGTTAAAAACCCCAAAAAACCTTAATTTTAACGGTCCGTTTTAATTTGGTCGCCTGGCAACGGCGTCGTATCACGTCATTAACTGACTTTTTCTCCAGTTTTAAATGACATTTTTAGATACACTTTTTAGGTATGGATGTTTTTAACTTTATGTTTTAGCCGGATGAGGGATTTCAGTTATCGGACGTCTGGATCTTAAGTTATCAGAGAAACAAGCTGAGAGAACTTTAGGAGTAGCTCAGCCTCCGAGAAACACTGATTTTTAACGTGAAAATGCTTAATTCTGTGTTTTTAATAGGTTCTAATCAGGACCTTTTGTTTTGAAAGAGGATGAGACCTCTGCGGTAAAAACCTCTTGAATGATGAACACTGAAGGAATCTTAAAAAACTGGAAAAGCTGACAGGTATGACAGCAATGGTGGTGAAGACAACAACTCCCATGATCCCACGCTGCTTCAGGACTTCACCAAACTCCATCTTTAGTCAGATTCAGATCATCAGGACTGCCGTGCCCATGTTTATATGTCCTCTGGATTTCATTTCCAACTAATAACCTTCCCATATGATTAAACCCCCCCTCATCTAAATGTCTGAAGTGTCCCCTCGTCTCACCCCACTCTCCGCTGTCCTCTCCACTCCTGGACTCTGGTGATTCGTCCAGCTCATCCGGACTCGCCAAGAAATCGAAACCCTTCAGGGCCTCCTCCGTGTCGGGGTCGTCGCTGAGGTCAGAGGTCGTGGAGGAAGGGGTGGACGACTGCTTCTTCCTCACCATCTGGTAAGAAAGTTACGGAGATGAGGAAGACTTTTGAAAATATGGCTCAGGAAATGAAAACACTGGTTTCCACCGACTCCCTTCTGCAGCTTGAGACAGTTTCTAGAATGGGAGCGATCATCTTATGTTTGACTATATTCCACATATGCTTACATAAATCTTTATCATAACTGTGACAATAACAATGCATCAAGTACTAAGGTACAAATGTATGCTACTTCATACTTCTTCACAGAGGTAAATATTGTATTTTTTACTAAATTTTTAGTTACTCTAAATATTACAGTTTTTCCATCCAATTCCTGTCCAGTGAAAACCTTGTATCTCCAGATGTGTTGATGTTTAATGTTTGTGATAAACTGAAGGATGAATTGTTCCTTTATGTGTTGAGAAAATTCTCCTACTTCTTCAGATAAATAAACTCTTTAAAAGCCTCTTTGATCAGCTGGAAAATGTATCGTCACAAAGCTGAAAACTGGCGACGCCACAAACATATGATGATCTTATAGAATATGATGAATTGATGTAGATTAAACTAAACAACAGTTTATAAAGGAGTTAAAAACATCTAGTAAAATGGAATACATACATTAATGCAGCAGTAATAATAATAATCCAAAAACATCGGATATAATACTGAAACACTGACAGGGAACATTTTATTCCAATTTGAGTTATTTTACTTAAAATAATTGAAGTACATTTAGCTAATAATACTGACATATTTTTACTTAAGTAAGGCTCTGAATGTGTTTTCACAGTGTAGGTATTAGTACTTTTACTAAGGTAAAGGATCTGAATACTTCTTCCACTGCTGCTTATCCAGAGCTGTGATTTGAAACATCACTGGAGGTTGAGCAGCATTAGTTTGAGTGTGTAGATGTCTTACTGTGGCCATGTCTAGGATGGTCTTATCTCTTCCTTCGCTGTCCTCGTCCTCGTCATCGTCGCTGAATTCTGCCGCAGCGCTCTCTATGAACTTAAAGGCCTCCAACACGGTGGCCGAGTCCGACATGTCGGGTTTACTGGGAGGAGAGAGGGTGAAGAGAGAGAGGTGAGTCTGGTGGCATGAAAAAAGCAACGAGACAATACAAATACGAGGATAAATCCCGCCTCCTCTCGTACCTGACCATGCCGCTGTCCTTCAGGGAGGACGGTTCGGTGCCGTTGACCATCGGTTCGGCTTTCCTCTCTGAAGGTTTCTCCCCTGAGTCTCCGGTCAGACCGAGCAGCGCTCTCACTCTCTGAGACTTCACATCCAAGATGGTGTCCGTGTATCCGACCTCCTGCAGGTATCTGAGAGTGGAGACGAGAGACGAGAGACGAGAGACATAAGACAGGTCAGAGGAGGCTCACGGAGGAGGTTAAAACACATGATAGTAAATCCCAATTCAATAAATAGCACAACATGTGAAGTAGAAACAACAATAAGGGACATATTTCAAGTGTGAAAGGGGTTTACACATTTAGCAAAGTAATTGCTAACTTTTTTGTAAATGTCCTTGGTTGCTCATAAGCGACTTTCTGAGGAAAGTTTTCGGAATTCTTTAAAAAAGGGGTTCACACTATTGGTCTGGCATTAATAGAAATCATCAGATTAAAGCGCCCCATGGTTCGAAATGTCTTTTATAAAGGGTTTGATTGTGTCTTATTCTTTATTTTCACGCTGTCGGAATAATAGACCACACTTCTAGTAAATAGCAGCAGGATATACTTTTTATTTATTCATTTTTTTGTCAGAGGTCATAAGACGTGAGATCTGTTCATCCGCTGGTTTCATATCCACAAACAATTTAATTAAAAATGTATTTCCCGCTAAAAGACCATTGAGGAGGTATTAAAATTATGTCTAAACTATCTTTGCAATAAAAAACAAACCCAAAATATCAATCTATGGTTTGAGTCAAAAAACGAGGAAAAGCTTGTGAAGGAAAACTTGAAGAACAAACTTTTGTGTTTTCGCGATTTTATGTTAAAATCCAGCCGTTTTTTCCCCCATCCTGCAGAGCCTCAACCCCATAAAGGATGCAGATTCATCTCAATTGTTCAAATCAGTAAATATTTCTGATGACCAGCGTTGGAAAATCTCCACACAGGAAATGACAAACATGTAACAAGTAACAAAGCATCACCAGACAAAAGACAAATAAGTGGCAAAAAGTGACAAATATCCCATCAGGCTGATCAAAATATAAGATACTGGTATTTTGCAGAAAACAGAAATACTATAAGTCATTTATAAGCAAAATCCATTGACTTTCTCTGAGTTCCCCATAGAAGCTAATAAACAGTCCTGTTGTCCCTGAACGCCCCTCTTCATTCTGTTTTTCAGTCTCAGCGTCGGTGCCTTGCTGTACCCGCTGAGCTACACAACACCACGATTATATCAATGGAGCAGCGTCCTTAAAGGGCGACGCCGCCTCGTTTAGGAACTTATATACAATGTTTGACAAGATGCTCACAGAGGAAGAAAAAACACTTAATATTTACCATAAATTTGGCGTTCAAATTCTGGTTTTGTTAAACGGACAATAAGTGAGGTGTTAAGATTTGTTAAACCTCAAATATGTCTTGCAACAATACCATCAAAACCTGTTAGAAATGTTAGCATGTGCACTTTATTTAACGAGACAAATCAACGAGACAAAGCTCTGTTAAGTCAGAAATGATAAAATATTTGAGCAAAGAAGTGAAGTTTACCCTTTAACTTGCAAAGTCCAATAAGAATCCAGATGTTCAATCAGACGTTCAAACTAGTCTCTGATCTGTACCTTCACCCTGAGACACCAAGAGAAGCAGGAACCGGCTGACCTGAGAGCAGCGCTTTATCGAGAGGTTTTATCCTCAGTGGACGGAGGTTTAATTCTGAATAGAATCTAGTGTGTTTGTTCACAGAGAGAGAGAGACAGAGAGAGAGAGAGAGAAAGAAAGAGAGAGAGACAGAGAGGGAAGGTCGGCCTCCCTCTCTCTGTACCAGCCTCTCCGATCGCAGCAGGCCTCAAAGCTTCCACACAATCCTCCATTCACTGTCACCACACACACACACACACACACACACACACACACACACACACACACACACACACACACACACACACACACACACACACACACACACACACACACACACACACACACACACACACACACACTAAATAAAGACAAAAAACACCAAACACTCTCTGAAACAGAAGCTCTCTTTATAAAAAAAATGGTTAGGTTAGGTTTTGACACGTTTTGTCAGAACACACTGTAGTCTTTCCCATTAATTACATAAACTGTGGCGGACCGCCAGAATTTCATAATGAAGCCAAAAATATTTGAACTCTTCTCAACTGGTTGGCAGTCAGTACCAGATACGGATTGGTAAACAAACTAGAGATGCACAGATCAATTGTCTGCTGATCGAAAACGGCCAATTTCTCAGATGACCACCTGTCATGGCCGGTTTGGAGACAAAATACAGTTCTGCAAGCTGCCACAGTCCAGGTAATTAATGGAAGCTGCGAAAAAGACTGCAGTGTGTAAAGAAAAGAAGAAAAACAAAACCGCTTCGAACTTCGGACATGAACGTTACAGACCGATCAGCTGAAGAAACGGAAAACTTCAGTTGTCCGACGGTCATTTGATGCATCACTTGTTTGTTGTCTCTATTGATACAGACGTTATAGTGCTCTTCAACAGATCTCTGAACTGTCTGGCAGCAAGACAAAGTGGTGAAAAAAATCTAAATATAGCATACACTTACACAACTGATATAGATTATTTTATGTGTCTAAGGTAGCAGTAGATTTCTTTGCTCCTGTCTGTTTCTCCAAACGAGGGGCTTGCTCACTGCTGTGTACTTTTTTCAATTCAATTTTATTTGTATGGCCCAATATCACAAATCACAAACTGGCCTCTGAGGGCTTAAAAATCCGTACAACATACAGTATTCTCTGTCCTTGGACCCTCGCGTTGGAAAATGAAAAACTCCCCCCCGAAAAACTGTTGGTGGATAAGAACCTTGTACAACCCAGATTAAAAACATCCAGACTGTCCCTTTAAGTACTGTCTAGTTCTACTCTACTCCGTATTTCTGACTTATGGAGTTTATTTGTTTGCAGATTACGATATATTTCACGTTTGCATACAACAATTGTGACCAGTGCATGAAAAAAGTATATATTGTTATAGATAAAACTACTAAACAGCAGTGGCAGAAACTAACTAAGTACATTCACTCAATTAATACACAAAAGTACCATTTTGAGGTTCTTGTACTTTACTTCAGTGTTTCCATTTTCTGCTACTTTAAACTTCTGCTCTAGTACTTCTCAGAGGGAATTATTGTACTTTTTACTCAAACACATTCATTAGATATTTCACTTAAGATACTTTGAAGATTCAGAATCAGATTAATATTACAAAATATAACCGTCAAATAATTCATCATGTATTGTTTTAGGTTAAGATAAAACTTGATTGATCCGTTGGTGAAATTCACAAGCTACACAGCAGTTTAGTAAAGCAATTAGCATTAACATTAAACACGTTAATGCATCTTTATTTTCAAATCAATACTATAATACTGTGTTTTCCGAAATGTGCCGTTGTGCAGGATGAGTACTTTGTACTTAGTTTTGCACTTTTAATTAGTAAAGTAAAATGTTCAATGTATATATATATATACATATATATATATATATATATATACATACACATATATATATATATATATACATATATATATATATATATATATATATATATACATATATATATATATATATATACATATACATATACAGGTAAAAATAATGATAATCCAATGATATAACACTACAAGTACTTTTACTTTTGATACTTTGCGTAACTTTTGCTGCTAGTACTTCTGTTTCTTTAACTAAAGTAATGTTCTTCTGCTTGTAATTGTGTATTTTCACGTTTTAGGTACAAGATATTAACACTTCTTCCACCACCATCAGCTCCAACTGGTCCCAGTGGATTAGTGTGTTTTAGTCCCATTAAAAGTGTTAATCTCCATTAAGAAGATTGACTCTGCTGCTTTCAAGCTTTTGGTTCTGAGACACACTTGTGTGTGTGTGTGTGTGTGTGTGTGTGTGTGTGTGTGTGTGTGTGTGTGTGTGTGTGTGTGTGTGTGTGTGTGTGTGTGTGTGTGTGTGTGTGTGTTCATGTGTGTGTGTGTGTTCATGTGTGTGTAAACTCACTGTCTGAGCAGCTGGCGTCCTTGTTTCCAGCTGAGCTGATGGCTGCTGTTGGGAGGACTGGGAGCCTCGCTGTCATCCGCCTCATCTGAGAGAGAGAGAGAGAGAGAGAGAGAGAGAGAGAGAGAGAGAGAGAGAGAGAGAGAGTGTTACCAACATGTTTCCATCCATTCATCCATGCAGACGTCCTCCTCCTCCTGTCGTGTCCCCAGATGGGAGGAATAATGTCCTCAGAGTGTGTTTCTGCTCTGACACTGGGTTTTTTTCTTCTCCCCATTAGGCGTGATCAGAATAAATCCACAGGGAGGCGTCCAAGAGGCGTCCTGATCTGAACGGGCTTCCTTCACACAAAACATATTTTCTTTGGCCTAAACGTTGCTCGTTCTTGGCGTCCTGTTGTCAGTGTTCAGCAAAATTGAAGACCATATGATACAGTTGAAAGGGCCACAATAAGCTAGTAAGTGGACCTTGAGTTGAGATTTCTTTGGTCAAACTGTGAGATGCAGTCATGTAGAGGTGACCCCTCTCGTTCTGTGGGGAACAAACACACAGAGGCACTCAGCTGGGAGGGTTGAGGGTTTCCCAGTCAAGTCCAGTACAGGAGTTTGGTCACATTGTCGGTGTTAAGGTTCCCCATCTACAGTACCAGTCAAACGTTTGGACACACCTTCTCATTCAACTACTTTGAAGAATATAAAATATAAAACATATTCTGGTTTGTTGAGCATTTGTTTGTTTACCACATAATTCCATATGTGTTCCTTCATAGTTTGGATGTCTTCAATATTAATCTACAATGTAGAAAAAATAAAAAATAAAGAAAAACCATTGAATGAGAAGGTGTGTCCAAACTTTTGACTGGTACTGTATATCTTTTTGGGACTAACTGACCGACTGCCCCAGTTGCGGTGTCATCCTCACCACAGAGACACATAGTATCACGTCTTTACAGCCAGTTAATGAAGCTAATCTCTCTGTATTTGCCTGCAGTCCAGACAGCAACGCAGGCAAATTTCCTCCGTAGCGGGTTTGGCTCAGAAAGTGAACTTTACAGCACCCCTTAGACAGGACTTTGTCTGCTTCCCAGGGCCTGGGAACCTAGTGCTTGCTGGGTCTTCTCTACCCCACAAGGAGGGACGAGACAGCCTCCTCCCGGTGCGAATGTCAACTAAGCGGACTGTCCTCAATGTCTGCAACCCACCCGACTCGTATCGAAACACGTCCATTGTTTGATAACCAAACTTTGTGGATGAGACCTTCTGCACTGTGTATCACCATACATATCCATACAAACACTGTGATTATGATTAAGTTGTTTACTAGAGCACAAAATTGTTTACAAGAGGAAAAAGATATGAAAAATGACAGAGGGGTCATTGATGGATGATTGGACTCATCGACTGAGGAAGGCGGCCCTACATTGTTGTTACTGGGGGTCTGTCCATATAGCACCTCCTTCCTGATGACATCGAGCTACGATTGGTCAGGAAACCAGCGTGTAGTCTTGTCATATCTCTCCGCCTAATCTCCAAATCCGACCATTTTAATAACAGCTCAATCACCAGTCAGGAGAGACATCACTTGGATGTTCAAAACATGTCAGCAGAATATCAGTAACAGAGAGATGAGAGAGGTTTGTCTTACCGGAGTCATAACTTGGAGGTATGATCTCTCCCTGGTTCAGCTCTGTCCCATATTTTGTCTTATGGTATTTGGCCCTGAGGAGGACAAACTGGTTATTACAATGTCTGACCGGGACTCACTGGATTTTTTTTTTTAGGTATTAGAATATCGTTATTCTTTTAGGCAATAAATATGTTGGGAAATGATGTCTTTTTAATTGCATTGTTCAATAAAAGACAATCATTTGTGACATGTTGTCCCTTTTTTTGCAGATGTTTGGATGTTACATTTTTTCAAATACAACTGATTTGATTTTCTAAAAAATATTTTTTAAATAACAAATGTAGTTCTTATAATTGTTCACTTTAAGTGGACTGTATGATCAAAGATTCACGTTGATCTATAATAGAAACTTACTGAAACTATCGTCTGACAGGAAGAAATTAAATATTAAAAAAGGTGGAATGATTAAAAAAAAGAATCAGCAGTAATGTACCAATTTGTTATTGATTAACAAATGAATAAAAAACACCACAATTGTCCTTTAAAGAGCTGCTAACACTAAACCAAAAGAGTCAAAGTGTTTCGTCAAATCCTAAATTAAGCCTGTTATAGTTTTTTTCCCACAACACCCCTCTTCCAAACGGTTCATTAAACAGCATCCAGACCTGCCAATCAAACACTCAGACGACCAAACTGTGTGAAAATCCGTCGCCAGATTATGTGATTTATTACCAATAATTCCTTAAGAGGATAAGCTGCTCTTTGAGGTGGAGGGATCAATTTTCACACTGATCAGATTTGTCAATCAGGGTCACTTTAAATCCTTTAAGTTCCTCGTCACACTTCAGATTATTGAGATTGGACCTGGAGTTTCTAACGGAGAGTCGAAAGCAAAATTCTAGGTTTTTATTATTGTCAACAAAACAACTAACCTCTTTGATATGTAGACAAGAACATTTTGTAGGGGAAGTTATACAAGTATGTTTTTTTTGGTATTTTTTTAAATCAATTAATTATAATAATTGTTATTGTTTTCATTTATTTATTTGTAATATAAATATATCTTTTTTTATTTTCAATTATTTATGCATTATCTTTTATTTATTTGTATTTTTTCAAGCATTTTCTTGTGATTCTTTTACATTATGTTATGGAAAAAAAACACATTTGAAGCACAACACATGAACTGATCTTTCTAAAAAATTTCAGTTAAAAAGCAACAAATGATTTTGCATTTTGCAGGAAATAAAAAGATTCAAATTGTGAACTGCCAAACAAAAAAGCAAGAATATATATTAATGGTTTGATTTAGGACTTGCATGAGCATATGTATGTGCGCGCATGTGTGTGTGTGTGTGTGTGTGTGTGTGTGTGTGTGTGTGTTTGTGTGTGTCTCACCTCTCCTGTTTGAGGGCGTACTCCAGCATCTTGATCCGTCTCACCAGGTCTTTCTTCAGGTTCTCCTGACCCCTCCTCTCCCCCTGCAGGAAGGCGATCTGAGCCTGGAGGGAACAGATGAAACACCGACTGATGACCGAGGACGGACAGAACAGTAGAAACAACCTTTGAACTTTATTTTCTAACGTCTTTTTTCTCACTTCAGTCCATAAGGTTGGATTCCTGCTGTGTGTTTTCTATCAAACATCTAAAGTCCATTAAACATGAGGGTGTCAAAATAAAATCACACAACAGAGAATCATTTTTTCCCCATTGTGATCTTTGTTGTTGTAATTATTTGCCTTATGATGCTCTGATGCTTTTATTTTGTTGGATCTTCGCCCCACAGAGATCATTAAAGTTTAATCGAGTCTAATTCTGATTTCGTTTATCTGCAATTTGGTGCTCCACTGCACCGCGGTCCCAAAGAGGTTTGAACGGGGGGAGGCAGCAGAGGTGGTTTAGAGGATTTAGAAAATGGTGTGTGACTTCTCTGAGGGGAAGCTGTGTGAAGGACGATGAAAATAACAAACTAAAATAGCTAAAAATAACTCTCCCACATTCACAAACACTCCCCTTACTCATCTACAATATCAGGAGACTCACTCTCTGTGCGTCATAATCATAGACTGTATATGAGAAGTGGATGTAGTTGCCATGACGTCACCTATTGGTTTTATAGACTGACGTTTTGAAGCTTAGAGTAAGACATTTTGTCCGTCGCCATCTTGGTTTTCTTGCAACCAGTGAACGGAAGTGACCATTTATGGACTGAGGAAGGACGTAGAGACGCCAAATACGACTGGTAGAGACCTGTCAATCACTGTGTAGCCCCGCCCTAAAGCATTCTCTGCATTATGGTCTGTTTGACTCTAAATGGAGCATCATTTACTAAATGAACATCATGCTGTATTGAAGAAGACTTGAAACTAGAGATTGAGACCATTTACTGAGGTAATAAATCAAGTGAGAAGCTTAGCAATTTTAGTTAGTTAGTTTAGTTATTTATTACCATTATTTTTTATAACTAACCTTTTAGATACACAAAAAAAAGTACATTTTTGTGTATCCGTCGACATTTTTCTTTCTTTACTGTATTTTTTCAAGCTTGAATGGGAATGCTTATGTTTCTGTAAATGATCCATCTTTCAATAAGAGCTTTCTCTTCTGTCGGTTCAGCGGGTATCCAAGGGGCCCCAAAGCCTCCTGGGAAAGGGGGACAGGGACCGAAAGGTAACTTGTGACCGACGAACACGTCTCTGCGTCTGATCCGTCTTAACGTCTCCTCCCCAGACGTGGGTCGGACGTGAGGAGGCGACTCAGGAGGCAGCGTGGGAACAGGCGACATGTGACCCGCCTGGGAGTCGAGGTCAAATAGTGTAAGTTAAGCTTTGTGTGTCTGCGTTGAAGTTCAGTTTGGTCAGGGCCGTAAATCCGACACACGTAAAAGTAGCTAAAAGGTTTTGTGTTTATTTGTGTGTTTGCTGTTGCCCTGCACGATACATTGCATCAGCGCTGACGTCACACACACTGATACCCCTCTTTACCCCAGAGGTTCAACCCTGATCTGATCTGCTCTACCGCCTCCTCCTCCTCCTCCTCCACCTCAATATGACAGTTGTTTGTTTATGCTGTCGCTATTAAAAACCAGGTCAGCTGTTATATTTAATACAAGAGTTCAAAACATACTGTAAAGAAAAAAAATGTGACACATGCGTTCATGTAGCGATGTCATCTGGGCAACATCTTAACGTGTCCAAAACTTTAGTTTATGATCAAATACCCACAGAACTAATGACAATCCAATCAGCTGTGGTTTGTGTTAGCTGCTAATAAGCTAACACTGGCATGCTAACCAGGGCGGTCTCATTTAGCATTCATAGCAAAAACCTATGAAAAATAATACGCCGTAATTTAAAGATACTCTTAAATATATTTACGAGATCAAACAGATGTTGGGCTCGAATTTGTTTTGCTAAAACAAGCTCTATTACTCTATTTTCATGCTTTTTTTCCAATGCTACTGGGGACCTTATTTACATAAAAATTATTAAAAAAAAGATGTTGCCAGTGTGAATTAATTTTTCTGACTGTGAAAATGTCCAGCAGGCCAAATTCTGCCCCACGGGTTAGCAAGCTTAGAGCCACTAGTCGAGGTCGATCCTCGGTGGAGCATTGTCACCCAAAGCAGCCACGCCTTTCATTTTCCTAATAAAATGCTCACACAAACAACAAAATTAAAACGACTAATCAAATGCAAATTAGTAACCGATTAATCTTCCGTTCGTTGACGATTTGATTAAACTGCAAAATTGTTTTCATCTCTACATTCAGCGCTCACAATATTCCAGAAAACGGAGGACCAGTTTATGAATCCATTAAAGTGTGATTCATTGTTTTGATCCGAGCAGAGCGGACGCTGCAGGCTGCTGCTCTGTTTTATGAGCGTCACTTCCAGGCCACTTTACACACTAACTGACTGGACTGCATGTTTGCAAACTAAACCCCCTCCACACACACACACACACACACACACACACACACACACACACACACACACACACACACACACACACACTGAGGAGGAAGTAGGACACTCAGCCCTTCATTCATGTCAAACACACATTTTAACTGGGTCGCTCCTCACTGGAGGCGACAGCGTCTGAATTTCACAGAGATGATGGCGGTAAACTTTATTCTGAGAAGGAGACGAGCTCTCTGTTTGGAAACAGTTGTATGTTCTTAATCACGCAGAGCTGAACATGAATATGACTCCATGCAATGGCAGAGGTCAAAAACCTTTTTTGGAAACAAACGCACAAAAACAAAGATATCGTGTGACCGCATTGCATTCTGGTCTTTTTCTTGCTGCTGTTATTATCTCTGTGACTGATTTGTGCTGGTATGATTGTTTTAAAAATCAATGCTGTTTGACGACATCATCAATAGATGTTTTAGGACAATGGTTGTTGCGTTCAAGAGCAATCAGACAACACAGTTCAATAGACATTGAGCGCGGATTCAGAAAAGTGCGTGTTTGAGGTCGTGCCAATATTATATGTTAAATGAATATTTTCATTACTGGTTAAAATGCTGATTATTTTCTCAATTAATTGAATCAAAAAATAGTATTTTATTTATAATAATTATAATGCATATTTTTATCCCTTATTTCAGCCGACCAGCAGTTCAAAACTCAAACATATTTAGTTTAAGATCATATAAAACAGATACAGCCTTAAATCCTCATATTTAAGATATTGTGTTTTTGCTTGAAAAACGACATCAATGATGAATTGATAGTCGCATATTAATTTATTGTTTAAATACAGGACTTTTACATATGGTGGATCATTTTCACTATTTGGTATTAGTACCTATACTGAAGTAAATGATCTGAATACTTCTTCCACCACTGCTCTGCTAGCATATTCAGATGGATATTATGATATTAATAATATTGCAACGTATGCCTTCATCTTGTGACTCAACTGGCCAACAAATGCGTCAGAATCTAAGTCAGCTAAGCGACAAAAAGATCTTTCTACAAATTGCATGTTTCCTTCGTGGCGATAAATCAGAGCAGCATCATCTTTGGGTTATTACAAGTATGGAAGAACGGAGGCAAACAGTTCATCAGTGAGTAGAGGAAGCAGCAAATGTTATCATTTAAGCTTAATTTATTCATTTATGATCATCTATTATTAAATTACACAAATCCTATTCCCGTTCCCTCCAGGCAGCAGTGATGTCATGCTGGAAACAAATTATCCAAAGCTCATCTCTGACTGGTTTATGATCTCTGACAGTGTTACTATATGTGAAGGCGTTCTTAAAATACAAATTTAAAAAGTTCATAATAGTTCAGGTCCGCCTAGATGTTGAACACTTGCAGGGACTGCTTGGTGGGAAGGGTGATGTCTGCGTAGGAGGACATCTGCAGCACATCGAGGGTGTCTTCTTCTCATAATTATAGATTTTACTGAAACATCTGAATGTCATGTTTGAGCAGCAGACATTCAGAGCTGGATGTGGAGGCGGGAAAACAAAAATCGGTAGCAGAGGTCGACGCTGTGACACAGTTACAAGACTCTCCGCCGGGTTTTTCCATTAAAGCGCTCTTCCATTAAACTGTTCTTCTTCTCTGATTTAGTCGTGTTGTTTTTTCACTCCAGTTAGGGCTGGAAATCAGCGGATGCAGTGAATCTGGAAAGTACATTCTGCTGTAAACTAATTCCCCTCATGTTATCTAATTCATAGGATATGACAACACGTCAGAGCGGAAAACATCGTGTTGGTCCAACAGTCAAATTGAATTATTAATAATGTCTACAGCAAAGGAGCCATAATTATATGTATATATATTTTTTTAAACTTCTGCTTCAACACCCAAATAAAACGTTGCTGCTTTACAAAACACGAGAGATATATATATAATTTTTTTTATTCAGCAGAGAAGAAACTTAAATGTTCAGTTCGTGCGGTTTGTGGCTGATGTTGTCATGGATCCAAACAAAACTGTAGCCCAGCTGTAAATGTGGGATGGTATACCGCCACTGTTGCACCGAGTAGAAGTTTTCTACCGAAGTAACATGTGTTAATAGAGCGCTGCAGGAATGAGCCCTAAAACCAGGATACGAATCAGCGTTTTTAAATTCCGGTTCCCTTGTCTCAAAGTCAATGGTTTCTTTGAATTGCTTTTAGTTCGAAGCCTGATATAAAGTCCGGGTTTAACACAAGCTTAAATCATTTTAACGTTTATTTCAGGCGACAAGCCTCGGTTCTGAAGAGTGAAGCCAATCCTGAAGTGTCTTAAAACTTGCATTCTCTCTACTGTCCATCAGGGGGCGACTCCTCTGGTTGTATAGAAGTCTATGAGAAAATGACTCTACTTCTCTCTTGATTTATTCCCTCAGTAAACATTGTAAACATGAGTTTATGGTCTCAATCTCTAGTTTCAAGTCTTCTTCAATACAGCATGATGTTCATTTAGTAAATGATGCTCCATTTAGAGTCAAACAGACCATAAAGCAGAGTATGCTTTTGGGCGGGGCTATCTTGTGATTGACAGGCTACTACTGCTACCAGAGCCGGCTATACGGCTTCTCTACGTCACTCCTCTGCAGTCCAAATATGGTCACTTCTGTTAAGCAAAAAGTTAAGATGACAACGGCCAAAATGCCGAACTCAAGGCTTTAAAACGGCCGTCCACGAACCAACGGGTGACGTCACTCGCCAATGAACTGTCCATTTCTTATGTACAGTCTTTGTTTTTTTCTACAACTTAAAATACATCAGTGAATTTGGAAACTTTAACTTGACAAATATGATCCCAGGTTACACTCTTAGATTTCTGATAAATCTCTTCACCATTTCCACGACCACAGTTTGCTTAGAATTTGGGCTTTTTTCCCCAAATTTCCAAGATTCACCCTGGTGGTTTAATTTTAAAACTTGTCGACAGTGTTTAAGTGTTATCTGCAGTTCTTCTAATGGTCACTAAATGGCAGCTCCAACAAACTCTCTCAATAATTCAATTAAAACCGCAAACCTTTCTCAAGATATTTCACTTCTTCTACTGTGGAGATTTTTTAAATGATCTTAATTTTATTCTTTTATTAATTATTTAAACTTATATTATGAGTGTGTTTCCCTTTTATATACGGATCTGTCAACCATATTTGCCCCAAAGCATTTTCTGGCTCCAGTAACTGACTGATGGGGGTTTTCCATTGGCACTTGGCCTGACCCTAACCCTCCAAAACAGATTGTGGTGACGTCTCGCAGGCCACAGCCAAGACTCAACTCATGTCTGTCCAGGAGACCAGAGAGAAAGACTTTCTCACTACTTTTGTAACTTCTAACTGAATCTTAGTAGTTTGAAGTTAATTTTTTTCTCCTGCGTCCCTGTTTGTACTTTCAGATATCTGCTTTATTTTTCTCTTTTGCTGTCAGCTGTATAAAGCAGATTTTGTGGCTTTATAATAAAGCTTTTAAAAAACGGATAATAAGAATAAAGGGGGACTTTTATTGTGCTATAAGCTATTCCTAAACTAAAAACAATACCAATACTCCAAGGGTTGTAGAGTAGAAGCAGAAAAATTAACGGGACAGGAATTTATGAGAAAGGAAATCCACCGTTTCACAGATGTTCCTTTGACCAGTAGTCCCAGCCTCGCTGATGAACACCTTCGAGCAGCTAGCCCTTCTGTTTTAACGTGCCGAGTCAACCCAAGCCAGCACAAATTAAAGACGTTATATCCCATCAGTAACCAGAGGTAGCCTCGTATTTTCTGCTTAATCATTATTAACTCCAAACCAACCAGAACTAAACAATCAGTTCCTGCGTGGCCGTAAGAGCTACCAGACAAAGTTTGGAACAACTAATGAATTGATCAAAGTTTTTTGTTTCAGTGGCTCCAAACAGAAATAGGTATTTAAACTCCCCCGTGGTTTAAGAGCAGGTAGAACAGTTGAGTTTTAGAGGAGGAACTATCTGTCAGACAGGGCGACCCCTCAGAGGTGCCTTCACTCTACATGCAGGACAAACTGGGTTACCCACAGCCATTTCTTCTTTTTTAGAACGAGTCGGTGCTCCAAATCAGATCACAGAAAATGCAAATGTGCTGCTTTGAAATCATAAAAAGCTGCACAGAGAGAAGATCTTATAATAGACAAGAAGCTTCTAAGAAGGAGTTTCAGTACAAGTGAAATCATAGACATGATGGAACTTGTTCCCAGTCAAGTTTCACCAGGATGTCAAGTTAAACTTTGTACTGGTTGTTATTTTAGTAAAGCTGAAGAAACTTGATGATACAACACAACTGAACTTGAAAAGGACAAGGTCTAATAGCACGTCACTCAACACTCCTTGTGAGCTGGTTAACAGTTAACAGTGTCCTTGTATCATTGTGAGTATATTGTTATTGCATATTTAAAGCAGTTTTCATTGGGTTTTTTAAGCCATTTAAGCCTTTAAACCATAGACTGTAAGTTGACGTAGTCACTGTGACGTCAGCCTTTGGTTGGTCGACTACAGTTTTGAAGCCTCATATTCGGCGTTTTAGCCGTCACCATCTTGTTTTTTTGCAACCAGAAGTGACACTAGTGGGTGGAGCTAAGTACAACTGAACACTGAATAAAACATTATTAGGTTACCAAAATGTTTCAATTAACTCTCATGAACTGAAAACACACTGAAAAGGTTCAATTTAACATGAACAACTGCCGACTGCTGGGTACCTGTCTACCTGTCAATCACTGTGTAGCCCCGCCCTAAAGCATACCCTGCTTTATGCTATATTTGACTTTAAATGGACCATAAAATACTAAAAGAACTTCATGCTGTATTGAAGAAGACTTGAAACTAGAGATTGAGACCATAAACTCATGTTTACAATGTTTACTGAGGGAATAAATCAAGAGAGAAGTAGAGTCATTTTCTCATAGACTTCTATACAATCTGATTTCTTTTTACAGAGGAGTCTAAATATTCCCATGTCTGAATCTTTTTAAGAATTAGACTAAAAGTTAATTGCTCTTTGAAAGGGTGTACTTGCATTATTATGCCAGTATATTATCATTATACGAGTGTCATAAAACAGTCTTAAAATGACAATAACATCGTTCATTTCTGGGAAATAAGTAAGTTATTATGACAGGTCCAAGAATGGGACAAACTTTGAGGCTCTCTGCTTTGCTGTTGATTGGATTGAAATACTAACACACAATGGGGAGTTACAAGAAAGCATGATTGCGCATAAGGATAACAGCTATTGATGTGTTGGTTGACAGTGAGATAGACCGTCGATTCGTCTGCATAACTTTAAAAGTGAACGGGACGCCTGCGTTCTTTGATGTCTCCTTCATAACGATGTCTATTCTTATTGATAAAACGTTCCAGAGTTTATTTCTGGATAAAAATCAATATTCCACTTCTGTTCATTCCCACAAACCCCGGCCCCTCTGAGGAGCTGCTGTGGACGGTTTTGCTGATGCAGTCGACATCTTCCAATCTGAGAGAAAGTGTAAGAAACAAGCAACACCTCCGTCCTGCCGGAGAGGCAGCGTGGGAGGACACAAAGCTGAGCAGATCATCACACACAGCAAATCAACGCTTACTAAAGTGGGGGAACTTTTTAGTGATCAAAATGCAGAAATGATTTGAGTGTTTCTGCTGACAGCTGGGCTGATGCGGTGTTTTCCGTTTGATCTTAGAGGATCAAATAAATGGTAACCATCAGTGGTGGAAGAAGTATCAGATTTTTTACTTTAGTAAAAGTAGTAATACCAAAGTGTAGAAATTCTCTGGTGCAATAAAAAGTCCTGTGTTCAAACTTTAAAGTCAAAACGAATATAAAAAAACCCGCTTTTAATCGTTTCAGATCACATTTTACAAATTTTACATGGTGACCAAACGGTGGAATCACAATTTCATTTATTATTTGGCCGTCACTAACTCACTTTACAGAAGCTCAAGAGGCACTAGCTTCCGTTTCGCTGGGATTTTGAGGTAAAAGTACAAAATAATTAACATAAAAAATATACTTAAAATGAGTTTTAGTTGAATAAAACCTTTGTCTTCATCACCAATGATAGTAGTGTTCGTCCCCCATCACCAATCCAGTGATCCTCAATCCTTAACATGGTCTCAAATAACTTCTTCTTTTACTTGGAATTGTTCTGACACACCAGGGTCTTTTCTAATTGACTTTAATGGAAATTAATGGAAACAAAAAAATTCGGAAAGAATGAAATCAATCTAAAGACTCAAATTTGGAAATGGGTAAGCAGCGATGATGAGCTGCAGTAAATGGGCTAAAACATGTCAAACACGTGTATAAGCTTATAAATCTTTGTTTCTTTACAACTATTGTCTATATATATCAAACAAAGAGCTCAAAACTGTTTCTCTTCCCTCTGCATAACACAGTCATCCCAGACTCTGTAACCGCCCATTCAACCACCTTCCATACCCATGGACGCTCCGCCTCCAAAATACCCCACAGAATACGCCTGATGACTATGTATGACCCCTCGCTGACGCCGTATTAACGCTGCGGCAATATTTTTGGGGACACAAAGAAGAGTCCTGTGGGAGGGGGGGCTTAAATCTGGAGCAGATAGAGGGATTATTCTTCCAGGGAGCCGGAGATGAAGAGATGGAGAGGTGAGAGAGGGTGAAGAGGGGAGGATAAGCTGCTGAGACAAGAGAGAGAGGGGGGGTCTGAGTCTTTATTCGCTCTCTGGGAAAAGCTTTCCTATCCATGGTATGGTTTCACCAATAGCGGGTTATGTTAGGTAGTAAAAGTTCAACCAAAAGTGACCAGTAGTTGTAAAGCTTCTCAAACATCCCGATTACCAATATTCATCCATCCAGGCAGGCATGATCCAGGGCCCAAGAATAAGGTCTGCCCGTTTGTTTGGGGGAAAGTAAAATGCCATGTTGGGTGAGTGAATCGAGCAACTTACTTGCCAGATAAAAAAAAGAATGAAACGCATCGTGTTTTTTTTTTTTTTTTTTACAAAGCCGATGATGGAAGTAACCAATCTCGCTTCCTTCTTAGCTCTGTTGAGAGTTGAAGATATGAAAGTTCAACTTAATAAAAATCCAGCAACAAACAAAAAGTTTAGAAGCACTTGTCAGTATGAAGTAATATTGAACAGCACCAAAAAACTGGAGCCCCCAAAACCCCATACAGTTCAATCAACACCTCTCTGAACCTTATAACCTCCATTAAGGACTTTTGTATCAGCCAGCATTGGTTTTTAAACTCGGCGTAAGTGGAAACTGTGTATGTTTGAGGTCCTTGTTACGTATATTGTCCACCAGAGAGCACTGACAAGTTTCATTTGTGCACAGTTAAATACCCTGCTTTTATCAAATTAAAGGAATCCGTCACAAAACTGTTTATTTTAAAATGTTAAAACGTGTCCTTTCTTTTAACAATTCACAATTGAAAATGATGAAGCCACTTTATAGGTGACAAGGAAGTAAAAATGTAAACAACCTTTGGTGTTTCATTCGTACCTCTTTACTTAAGAAAAGAAAAATCTTCTTGCATAAACTCAAGTCCCAACTAGATATCCACCTAAAAATGGTCTGGCTTTATTGATCTTCAAGCATCAATAAGAGAACAGCGCAGGTGTTTACATGGCAGACTGGGGAAAAACTTCCCTTCCTCATTTCATGAGATCTTTATTTTCACCATTTATTTCCTGTCCCGTCATCGCCTCCCAGCAGCACTCACATCTTCCACTCAACCATTCAACACGTCTCTAACAGCGGCCCCAGTGTGTTCACAGCGGCATATTCTACATTGGTGCAACAGCCTTGGGGGAAAAACAAGAAATCTGATTGTGTGTGATGGATTGGTGAGCGCTTATCTGTCGCTGACTGTTCACAGAGTTATGATGAGTCGTGTTATGACCGTAGCGCGAGTGAGATAACCTGGTTCAGGCGTTTAACACGACAGTGGATGTGATTCTCTATGGCCTTTATCTGGCCCTCATTGAGGCAACATTAATAAGTAACTTCACATTTATGTGTGCATGTTTGGAAGCACCGACTGTCTGATTTATTAATGGCAATAAGGATTCATATTTGATCGTTATTTAACGCAGGACCGCCAAGAAAACATCGGTATCGTCGTGGGGGATAAGCGAGTCTAGAAGGAGGACCAAAAACAAAGCTTCCTCGACACAACCCGCCCTCAGCTCCTTACGGTAACAAAGCTCACATTACCCAGAATCCTCCTTTCTCTTTCGTTTTTATATTTTGTAAAAAAGGGAGTCTTCCGAGCTTCCCACGCCGCTGGCACCGCCGCGACGCCAAACTCCACGGCTTTTGTTTTGACAATGGTGGCGAGACGAGACAGAGGATGATGGGAGGAGGTCTTTAGAGAAGATGCCCGGAGGAACAAGGGATCAAGCAAGAGGGAGAGACGGGGAGAAGGCGAAGGGGGAGGAGGCGGGGGGGAAGGGAAGGCGGAGGCTTTGGGATGAACAGGAATAGCGGCGTGACGGAGTCCCTTGCCCACTCACTGCTTCCCCTCGGGGAGCGACACGCGTGCTCCTCTGAAGCTGACAAGACTTTAATTAGAACAACATAAAGCCTTCAAGAGCAGAGCTGAGGAGGACGAGGAGGAGGAGGAGGAGGAGGAGGAGGAGGAAGGAGCAGAACAAAGAAAGTCCTCGCCAACCATCAAGTCTGTCTCATCCCAGAATGTCTGCAGAGAGTTCCTCCAACCGCCATGTTGGAGGAAATCATTTTAATGACAAGATAATAACCACAATAATTGTATATTGTGTTACGCCTCATGGGGATTCTGCCAATTTCCGGATACAAGAAATCCTGTGACGCCAGGATAATCCATGAAAATCCCATTGCAGAGGGATGTCGCTCTGTAAAAAATTGAGCTCGACACGACTAGCCGTGCAGATACTCAGCGAGCTAACAAGTATCACTATTATCTAAACAGCAGATTGGTCCAAACTATCATTATTGATGTAATGATCAGACCAGACGGCAACTTCCTGTTCTGCAGAGTGAAGCCGATGCGGAAATGTCTTAAAACTTGCATTCTCTCTACTGTCCATCAGGGGGCGCCTCCTCTGGTTGTATAGAAGTCTATGAGAAAATGACTCTACTTCTCTCTTGATTTATTCCCTCAGTAAACATTGTAAACATGAGTTTATGGTCTCAATCTCTAGTTTCAAGTCTTCCAACACAGCATGATGTTCATTTAGTAAATGATGCTCCATTTAGAGTCAAACAGACCATAAAGCAGGGTATGCTTTAGGGCGGGGCTTACTGTGATTGACATATACAGCGTCTCTACATCACTCCTCTGCTGTAAAAATATGGTAACTTCCATTCATCGGTTGCAAAAACAACAACACGGCGACGGCCGAAATCCAAGATGGCGAAGGCGAAATCGCCAAACTCGAAGCTTCATAACGGCAGTCCACAAACCAATGGGTGAGCTCACGGTGACTACGTCCACTTCTCATATACAGTCTATGGATCAGACGCAGAAATGTATTTTTTTTTCTGACATGCTCACAAACAAGAGCTTTAGACTTGGACGTCGGCCCAAAGTCGATTTAGACTTGAGACTTGACTTAACATGGACTTGTCTTGAGTAGGACATCTCTCAAATAACTTGACGCTTGACTTGTACTTGTCCTCTCAGATTTTAGACCGACTTGTACTTGGAAGAAGACTTGGCCTTCTCTTAAATAACTTGGGACTCGACTTGGACTTGCTCCCTTGAGATTTGATTCAACTATTCCCACATAACCTGAGACTTGGTTTGGCCTTTTCTCGAACAACTTGAGACCTGCTCTGTTCTCATGTACACGTTTGAGGATGCATGAGAATAAACAGCACGTACATAAATATTTTAGATGCAGAGTACAGATGAAACCGGTATGAGAACCAAGGCCAGAGGGCATGTAAGAGAAAGTAAGAAGTAAAAGTATGCAAAGTATGTCAGAAATGTAGAGAAGCCTGTGAGAGCAACTCGCTGCCAATAAAGCTGGATTATGTGGCTTCATGTTCTGCTCTTGGCTGTTGCTGAAGATTATTTAATGCTCATATATGCAGGAGGGGTGTGGATGTTTAGGATCTGATCACTCAGTGCTTGTTCTGACAGTTGGCTACATTCAAGGCTCCACAATGAGAGCATTACGCTGGCATTAGCTGGTGCAAAATGAGTCCTAATCAAGCATTATTTGGGCTCATTGGTGCATGTGACATGTGAGTTCTGATATCAAAGTTGGCTATTATATTACAGATATTTACCCCACTAACGTATCTTTTGTATGTTCATCAGTGACCTTTTCTATTAAGTGCAGTTTCCTACAGTGTTTAAATAAGAAGAAAAACGTATTTCCTTTAGAACAGAAGTTCCCAAAACTCTTTAAACTACAGTTCCTCTTTATAATGATTTTTTCCCCCCCATTGTGTCTCAAGATGAGTCTTGAAATGATTTGGCCTTCTTGCCGCATTGACATTTTTTTCTAGGCTGTACTTCCCCTCTGCATGAGAAGCTGTAAGCCAACTAGTTTTCACCCAACAGTTTATCTGTAACTTGCCGTTGTTGAGTTGTTTTAGCGTTTCTTTGACTTTGACTTGATATCTGACTGCTGTGCTGTAACAAACGGCGATATCGAATCACACGAAGGTGTTGCATCAATTACTCTGGGGAACTACTGCTTTAGTTGTGACCTGTAGTTTTATTTATTTTTATAATATCCATGAAGGGACTTTGGATCTGTTGCAGCAGGAAGCCACTCCTCATTTGCACCATGAAAATACTAAAGTTCACAACGACAGCAGCTCTCTGGAAGAATGATGCACCTTTTCATGACTTCTTATAGACTATTAAATCAATCAATCAATCAATCAATCAATCAATTTGTAGAGTCCACCTTCAAATATCCTGCACGACCACGAGTCCAAACGCAGAAAAACTACAATAATCAAAAAAAGAGGAAAGCCACTTTAAACTCAAAAGCTCCCTGAGATGAAAGCTGGGTTTGATTTTTCCTCCTTGACTCTGAAGCAGAAGCTTTCCTGCTGTGTGTAAAAGACTGTTTTTATCCAATATTACAATATTAGCATCATCATTATCTCTTCTGATCAGCACACTCGTTAAGTGGATCTAATTTCAGCACCTCAGAGTCTGAGGCAGGCCGGGATTCCTGCTCCATGGATTTAATGGAGTCAGTAGAACACACACACACACACACCCCCACACATACACCCCCACCCACACCCACACACACACACACACATCACACAAAAATACCAGACCGGAGGAATTCTCTGTGCGTGTATGTGTGTTTGTGTTTCTGCACTCACCCCAGATACCACCTACGCTTGACATAAATTCTGTGTGTGTGTGTGTGTGTGTGTGTGTGTGTGTGTGTGTGTGTGTGTGTGTGTGTGTGTGTGTGTGTGTGTGTGTGTGTGTGTGTGTGTGTGTGTGAGAGAGAGAGAGCTATCAACACTTCCTGGTAATTCTCAACCTCCTTCATTTGCCTCCAACTCGGAGCTGTCAACGCTGGGAGGTCAAAGGTCATCAAAGCCAAAAGATGCAGATTAACACTCTGCTCTTCTGTCGACTGGGTTTTTGTCCCGGCTCAGCGTTTCCTCGCAGAGGAACGTGAGGTGAGGTTACTGATATTATTGTCTTACAGAACACCGTCCCTGTTTAAGGAGTACAGGATAGTGTCGATAACTAGTGTTCCGCCCTCGGGTCAAAAACATCAGTGCTGCTGATCAGCAGTGGGTTTGATCTGCTCAGATGAGGTCAAACTGGAATCAGGTCATCAGTCCGACTGAATCAGTCATCAGAGCTCCTGGTCGTGGCTGCTGCTGGGCCTCCAGGACGCCCTGAAATATATCCGACTAACTCGCTCCAAAAAGTCGGATCCAGACGAACCCGCCGGCAACGTGATCAGAAAATGATTCACAGCTACGGAGACGAGGTGATTGTCCAGAGACACTTCACTGTGAGCAAGACAAGCTTTTTTTAAATTCCTGGTAAAACACTATAAAAGCTAAATAAAGCAACAAAGAGGGTTAGTGGGTTAAATATTCTGATGTTTTAACGGTGAAAAAGCAAGAAAGAAGTGTTTAGAAATATATATTTGATATGGCAAAGATGTTTTTATTGTGAAATAGTTGAAAGCCATTTTAGGACATTTCTGCAACATTTTAAGGGCTATGTGTGAAGTTTGCACAACAAAATTTTCCAAAGAAAAACTTCTATGAGAAAGGAAATGCAAAAGTTAAACCTCAGAAAATCACTCATTGTGTGTTTTGGTGAGAAACACTTCATGTAAATATGACTTTTTGTTATATTTACACAATGTGAACACAGCAGTATCGGTAGCTTCATTCCTTAAATCTAAAGAGAAGGTGTATGAATGTTTGTACAATGTCTAACACGAAGCAAATTATTGATTTGGATCCAGAAATGTTTGATATGAAGTTATGTAGAGAACCGACAAAGCTGACAGTTTTCAACACTCAATTATGCAAACAAGTTTAAGTCAGTGATGAGACTCGATACTCGGCTCTACTGACAACTGTTTGATGCACCTCACATCGGAAAAACATCCGTCAACAATATGCTGCTTTAACTCTGTTATGAGCCAATACATTAACCCATTCATGGCAATTTTTTGCATCCAAAAACCATCGATCCCAACAACACACCATGAGAAGGCCACACTAAAGTCAGCCCGACTTCATTCACCAGTTTCCTTATTAGGGGTGCTAGAAGAATCTGTTAAAGAGTTTATTTACTCGAGTGATGAACAAGTCAAGAGATTTACAGCACATCACATCTGTATTATTGTTTACGTCTGCTCAAGATCCTCATCACGCCATCGTAAAGAATAACGTCTTGACATTAAGCGTCTGGTGACATTTGATTTAATACCTGATGGCAAAGACGATTAATGAGGAAATGTCTTGGTTTATTGATATTTCAGCAGATGTATACTCTGTCGGGCTGAAGGGGAAAACATGTTTTTTTGTTTTTTCAATCAAAATTGATTGTTTTGATTTTTTTCTTATGTGTGGCAACTTGTTGTTTTCTTGTTATAGTCATTAGATGTTTTATTGTTGTTGATTTATTGTTTTATTTTGCATTTTGCTTGTTTTTCTTTTCGATTTTTTGTTACATATTTTTGACTTGTTGACACTTATTGTTATTATTTCATTGGAAGTTGTATTGTGGTTGACTTCCTGTTTCTCTTTTTTGTTTTAGTTTGAGTTTCTTTTTTTTCCCCCCCATTTTATTAACAATATTTAGATTTTACAATGTGATGTAGTGTTGTTGTACGGACGCCAGGAAGAGCAGTTTCTACTTTTGTAGTAACTAAAGGGATTCCAGGTAAATAAATGTATTCTCTGCTACCTTAACCGCTTTCATTCAGTTATTTCCCCTTTCTAAACCTCAGCACTGTCCCGTCTGTAGTGTGACTCGTACTGCATCTGGCTGTGTTCACTCCCGGTTTCGCGTCGGGCTGAAGGGGAAAGCGAGCTCATGTCTGGGGAAATGTTGGCTGAAGGCCCGGCCAAACAAAAACAAAGCCCGGTTACAGCGCTGAGGCGTGGCAAAGGGGTGGCATTCCCCTCCGCAGAGGACGCCCGTCTGAAAAACAAGCAGGTGTGCATGCCATTCCATATACGGCAGGCTCCACGCTGACGGGAAAGAAAAAGAAAGAAAGAGTGTCGAGGAGGAACGAGGTCGTCTGGCTGGGTTTCAGAAAACCGGGGCCTCGTTTTGTGTTGTCGTACAAAGAAGGAGGAGGAGGAGGATGTGTTGTTGTCGGGGTCGAAGGCAGAGGATGGACAGGTTCAGCGGTTGCATAACACACCTTTTCTTTCCTCCTCATGCATGTATGAGGTTTGTATGTATTATTTAGAAGTGACAGACGGGAAAGAGAGGTTTACTGGAGTAGAACTGGGGTCTGAAACCATTTTCCAACACCGCTTACCAAAAATCGAATAAATCCATGTGTGGCTGAGTACAGAGATCGATTCGCTGAGAGGAACATTCAGCAGACACGGCAGGCGACATGTTCAGGGTGAGGGAGGGACAGACCATCTCCCGAAGCAGGTGAACACAATGTTTTTTTGGAGCCGAAAGTCAATGACTACGATTTAAAACCACTTACTCCGAAAAAAGGACGATATTCTTTATAAGCCGTTTACGTATTAGGAATAAAAGTGCAATATCAGCGTGCATGTTAGCATAGACTAACTAGAGATTAACTATTTCAACAGCGCAACAGTCACAACAACCTGGAACACAGAGAGCTCAAACAAGGTGTGGAAATACTTTGGCTACAGTCCCATAATTGGATAAAGGTAATCTAAAAGTGAAGGTCTTCTGGTAACCACAGTCATCAAAAGTAAATTATTGCCTCAGCGTACCACAAACTGTCCGTAATACTAATTCAAACTGTCCCAAACTTAACAACCAATGTCCCAAATTGAAAAAAAAATAAATGTTTTCATTCCACATAATAATAATAAATAGCTCCATATAAATTATTTATGAGAAACTATAATCGTAATAATTTATTTGCGCATATATTGTACAGGGCTGCACGGTGGTGTAGTGGTTAGCACTGTCGCCTCACAAGCAAGAGGGGCCCGGGTTCAATTCCCGGGATGGACAACCTTCTGTGAGGAGTTTGCATGTTCTCCCCGTGTCAGCGTGGGTTCTCTCCGGGTTCTCCGGCTTCCTCCCACAGTCCAAAGACATGCAGCTTAGGTGCATTGAAGACTCTAAATTGCCCGTAGGTGTGGATGTGAGTGTGAATGGTTGTTTGTCTCTATATGTCAGCCCTGCGACAGACTGGCGACCTGTCCAGGGTGAACCCTGCCTTCACCCATTGACAGCTGAGATCGGCTCCAGCACCCCTGCGACCCTTAACTGGATAAGCGGTTATGGAAAATGGATGGATATATTGTACAGTTGGGAGAAACAAACATAATCGCATGCTCGCTAGGAGACTGATCACGGTCAAACTCACATTCTCTCAGACCATCTCCAACATCATCACATAGCTCTCGTATACAAACAGCAACACCCATACAATCAGCAACGGTATCATTACATATTTGGCGACGCGAGACACGTCTGTTATACGCGTCAACGTATTTACATTAGTTTTGTACGTGAGAAACCGTTGGTTAATAGCAACAGACGTCTGACTAGACATCAACCCATCAGAACACAGGCCAACGAAGGCGTTATCGCTATTACGCACAGTGCATAGGAACGTAGAGAAGCGAGATAACAATTGACATTCAATATTAGAGGTTGACATAAGACTGGGTAACAGATTGCAATGAGTAGTGTTGGGGACACGCCAATGCCGCCGTGCCAATTTACGCCATGTTACATTAAATACGCTGTATGTTAGTAGTCGTTTACTTTCTCTTATACCTGAATACAAATATTGAAATCGTCCAAGATGTTTGGTCATAATCATTTTCATTATTCTTTTAGCCCTTGGTAGGAATGACTGTTTCTTGTTTATTTCTAACTGCTTGCAGAAGATGTGAATGGCGAGAAGCAGATGGATGGACTGGGAGCAGTAGAACGAAGATACAACCGCCAACACTTCTTCATGATTCTGGCTGTCACTGTGCATCCTTTTGCTTTCAACACCAACAATTAGAATGATACATATATGGATGCAATCATTGCATTTGTAATGATCTTTTTCTCCCAGACGCTGTCATTGTATGTCCCAGGTGCTATTCATATTGTCCCTGTGTCAACGGGACAATCGTGATTTCTAGAATTACTGTTAATTAAAGCTGAAAAGTGGATGCAATTAAAAACTAGAACATGAGAAGTTTTGCAGCGTTTGTTTCCCTTTACACGGCATAAATGCAGCTGTACAGTAGATCTCTAGTGTGTGTCCAGACCTTGGAAAGTGCAGATGAGAACCATTAAATCAAAACTCACATACTATATCAATTATGAGCATCTGCTAGATACAAGAAGAAGCACAACAATAAGGATATCTATTCAAGTAGAGTCCGACTAAATTAATCTGCTTTTTCTGCTCCAAACAACCGTTATAAGATCATCCTTCTATTCATAGAAAACAAAGAAATAAACACAACTGAAGCTCACGCTGATGTTATGACACCCTTCGCCTCCTGTATAAAAAACACGTGCACGGCTTCGGGGGGGGGGGGGCTGCTGCACAAACACGATGCGTGCATGAGGAATGTGAACAATGTGTCGGACGGCGTATGCGCACACACATAAATCCTCTGCACACAAACAAAGAGCACCAGAGGCCCGAGCACATCTGTGTTTCTGCGTGGGGGGGGGGGGGGGGGGGGATATCATTTAATTAGAGAAGGAAACGGACTGCAGAGACGAAGCAGCGGAAAAAGAACGGAGCGGAGGAATTGCTCATCGCTCCAGCAGGGATGCTGCACATGCCCAGGGTCTTGTGCAGCCCACTTACTTTCTACTGCGATGGAACGCCGTACACACATGTGCCAGTTTGTAGTCTGAGGCGTTCAGGGACCAGTAAGGCCGAGCGACCCTTCAAACATTTATTGCGACCACGAATTTTGGTCTCCCGCGATTAAAATGAACATCATCAACTGAGATGTTGACTTTTCAAAATGCCGCACGTGATCAAATCAAGCGCTTCCTACAGATACAGATGTTTCGGCTTCGACTTTTGGGGGGGGGGGATCTGTTGAGCCGCTAAGCACTGTTAGCTGCAAGCTGCTGTCGCCATGTTGAGAGCCATGGAGAGGCAATGGAAATGCTCCCAATCCTGTATTTTTGCACCTTTAAATCAGCAAGAATGAACAATGTGACAGTGAAAACGTTTAGTTATTTTTTTGAGTAAGTAATCTGGGTGCAATTTTATTTTGCAGTGCTCTGTTTGTTTAAATATTAAAGTGCAATAAATAAAAATATATCTTGCCCATAAAATCAATGAATAATCATGATCAATAACAGTGATTGATCAAAAATAATCGGGATTGTTATTTCAGACATAATGGTGCGGTCCTATAGGCAGCAAAGGGGAAATAAGTACATTAACCCACGTATTATACAATTAATAATAAGTACATGTAATTGAGTATTTCCATTTATGCTACTTTATATAAATATTGGAACCACTACATTTACTTGCCAACATCAGTTTAAAGTTACAGGCAAATTATAAAAGGAGCAAAATATAAACTATAACAAATATATTATGATGTATTATTATGAATTAAGCCATCTGTTAGTATTAAAAGTAGTTCAAATCAGCCAAAGCAATTTAATAATATAATATATATGAAACTAAAATGGGCCATTTGGCTTAATAACTTACTTTTGCTCGATTAAGATTTTGAATGCAGGACTTCTAGTTGCAACAGAGTATTTTTAACCATGTGGTGAAACTACTTTTACTTCATTTAAAGATGTCAGTACGTCTGAAATCCTCAAACATTAGCCGCTTCGACACATGAATAACTCTGCACCACCAGAGTCAGGGATGCACCGATGTTAGCTGCAAAAACGCATCTTTATTTATCAAAAACCCACAAGACTAATAATATAACGTAACGTCGTTCACTTTGACTCAATTTTCAAAATGCACTTTTTGAAAGACGTCATTTCAACAGCAGCTTTACGACTTCAGCTCCTGAATAAGAGGAGCGCATTCAGACACTAATCCAGCTCATTGACAACTATGAATAAATGAATGACGGTGGATATTAAAGGTCAGGTGAGATGGAGTTACCTCTGCTCTAATGGCTCTTGTGGTAAATTCAGTATAATGTACTTTTCCACAGCACTAATTCTATCAGTCATGTTACACTTTCTGCAGAACAGAAATATCAGTTTTCATTGAAAACTTAATTCACCCCTTTTTAATGGAGAGAAAGTGAAGTTTGAGTGACTTTTTAAATGTAATTTGTGGAGTAAGCCCAGTCTCTCATATCAGACACCATATGCTCCATCACTCCATCCTTCCTGTGGTTGGTGTGGTTGGTGTGGTTGGTGTGGTTGGTGTGGTTGATGTGGTTGGTGTGGTTGGTGTGGTTGATGTGGTTGGTGTGGTTGGTGTGGTTGGTTGATGTGTTGATGTGGTTGGTGTGGTTGGTGTGGTTGATGTGGTTGATGTGGTTGGTGTGGTTGGTGTGGTTGGTGTGGTTGGTGTGGTTGGTGTGGTTGATGTGGTTGATGTGGTTGGTGTGGTTGATGTGGTTGGTGTGGTTGGTGTGGTTGGTGTGGTTGGTGTGGTTGGTGTGGTTGATGTGGTTGGTGTGGTTGATGTGGTTGGTGTGGTTGATGTGGTTGGTGTGGTTGATGTGGTTGATGTGGTTGGTGTGGTTGGTGTGGTTGATGTGGTTGGTGTGTTTGGTGTGGTTGGTGTGGTTGATGTGGTTGGTGTGGTTGGTGTGGTTGGTGTGGTTGGTGTGGTTGGTGTGGTTGGTGTGGTTGGTGTGGTTGGTGTGGTTGGTGTGGTTGGTGTGTCTGGTGTGTTGGCCGTGTCATGGTCATCCTCCTCTCGGTGGTGTATTTATAGCCGAGGCCGAAACAGGAGGAAGCTGAGCGTCCAAACATCCTGAAACGTAACTCGCTCTCAAAGCTCACGCATGACTTCACCTCAGTGTCACGTCCAAGCCCCCCCCCTCCCTCCTCCCTACTCGCTCTCTCTCGACTGACCCCCAGGGCAACAAAAAAACAACAACTGCTTTTTATTTTGGAGTGTAATTGACCGTTGTTAATGTCAATAAACGGTGGTTGTTGTGGAGATTTACCCAGAGTTCCTCTGTGCTCTGGGAGAGGCGGGCGTCTGTCCTGATACAAGACAACATCTTTGCTGAAAGGTTTGATTTCTTTATGATAAAAAGAACCAATAGATTTGTTTGCACAAGAAAAACTGGAGCAAATTGAATGAATATCTCAATATGAATATGATTCCACTGACAATGTGTGTAACAAAATGGCCAACGTCAGCCAAATCACATACAGAATGATTACACTGATGCTCTCTGTTCCACTGTTACAGCAGACAACATCTCCTCCTTAAAAACTAAACTTTGAACAACTCCTTTTGATATGATATGATATATCAAATATATAGATATCCTACATTATACTTCTATATCAATACAGGCAAGTATAGGTACTCAATCATGTTATGTAGGTTATCATATTGCTTTATACTGTACTTTGCTTACTTAGCTGTGCTTTTTTATTGCTTCTATTGTTGTTGTACTTTTATGTTCTTAATTATAAACCTAATAAGTTAAATTACAATTAATATTTTTCATTTTTCTCTTTTCATCTGTAAGCATTTCTGTCTTTGTGCTACTGCAAAACTGCAACACCTGAATTTCCCTACTGGGAATAAATAAAGGTTTACCTTAGCACTGCTATATTGGTATGAGCCAATATATTGCCCAATAATACATTTCTAGGTTAAAAAAAAAATACTGTAAAAAGCTTTTTGCTAATGTACTGTTATTAAAAAAAAATGTAACATTTTAAATATCAAAATCAGCGTTGGTTTGGAAATAATGTCACCTATCCTGATTGTAATGATCCTGTCTTATGGGAGCAGCTCGATCAACAGGTTAGAGGTGATACATCGTAAACGCCTCACACTGACTCATTCCAGCTGAGTCTAGTTTTGAACAAACAGGTTCTGATCAATGCGTGATGATTAAACCACAGAGAGAGTCTCCTCAGCAAACTCCCTTCACACTCCACCTTTTCTTTGTTTTTTTGGATAATAAACTCAAAGTAATCTTTTACATCTTGTGTGCCAGCTTCCCCAGTTTCCTCTTCCTCTTCCTCTTCCCCCTGCAGAGGATGACCTCAGAGGAAGTGGCCCTCTGGCTCTCGGCTCAATGACGACACTCAGCCCGTCTGCAGCGGCACATTCAGACAACGCGGCAACAGAACAAATGGATTTACAGCTGAAATTGGTTTCCAGCTCGGGCGGTCAGGCGGCTCCATCG